>NW_006921677.1:3536271-3550647 GCF_000298275.1 Orycteropus afer afer
GTGGGGCTGGTGTGGGATCGGGCAGTGTTTCGTTCTGCTGTGCATGGGGTCGCTATGAGTTGGAAACGACTCGACGGCACTTAACAACAACAACAACAACATCAACGGTACTCTTCTGAGTTTACATTCTACCTTCTTCCTTCTAAATATTGGAATTTTTATGCCTTTAATGCCTTACTTATTTTCTGCCTTCAAAGTGTTATATATTCCTGCTGATTTCCTTATCTGTCAATGATCTCATCATTTTTCTAGTATCACAGTCTCAAACTTCAGTTATCTTTGATTTCTTCTCGTTTTATTATGTAGCTATCCTTTGCAAGTCCTTTTGATTCTCTGGTAGAGAGACTTTCAGATTTGTCCATGATCCATTCCCATTGCTATCCACCCCACTTAGTTCAGACATACAATTTCTTAAATGACTCGCTGCCACCCACCCATTTTTTAAAATTTCATTTGTTTTAATGGCAATTAATATATAGTTACATTCTCATTGTAAAGTAAAACCAGCTTTTACATTTCATAGTACTTTATGAGCAACATTCCTTGCCAATGTAGACATTTACCTAAGTATTTCACTCACATAATTTATTTAATCAATCTATAAATTTATTTTAAGGTTATCTTCAACTTTTCACTAATATAAATTATTCTCCACATAATTTTTCCTAAATTTTATTTATTTTATTGTTGTCATTGAGAGTATACACAGTAAAATATACACCAATTCAAAAGTTTCTACATGTTCAATTTAGTGACATTGATAACATTCTTTGAGTTATGCAACCATTTCCACCCTCATTTCTGATAAGTTCCACCCTCATTAACACAAACTCAGTGCTTCCTAAAGTTCTTATCTAATTTTTTCAAGTTGCTGTTGTCAATTTGATCCCATGTAGATAGTTCTTAAGGAACTCTGGGGCACAATGCCTAAGACATTTGACTGCTAACCAGAAGATTGGCAGTTCAAACCCACCATCCACTCCACAGAACGAAGATGGGGCAATCTACTTCCATAAAGATTTATTGCCTCAGAAACCCAAAGAGGGTTGTTATGAGCCAGAATTGACTTTATATCAGTGGGTTAGATACTTCTTAAAAGAGCAAAATGCTCACAGTAGACTTTTCTTTTTTTAACCAGTTAAGCTAAATTATTGTTTGATTTTAAGATAACTTCAGAGGTATTGTTGGTTTAAGGTTTAAAGATTATCTCTGAGCAATAATTTTAGGGGTTCATCCATTCTCCACAGCTCTAGAAAGTCTAGAGTCCATGAGAATATGAAATTCTGTTCTGCATTTCCCCTCTTTTGATCAGATTCTTTTACAGAATCTTTGATCAAACTATTCAGTAGTGGCAGCTAGGCACCATCCACCTCTTCTGGTCACATGACAAAAGAGGCAGTTGTTCACAGAGACAATTAGTCATACACTCCATAACTAATTGCTATTCCTGACTCTCCTCCTTCCTTTTTTGCTCCAGGTGAATAGAAACCAGTTGTGCCTTGGATGCCCATTTGCAAGCTTTTAAAACCCTAGGCACTGTGTAATGAAGTAGGAGGGAGAACAGAAGCTCTAAACACATTATTAGGCCAATGAACTGGGATGTCTCATGAAACCATGACCCTAAATCTCCAAAGCAAAGAACTAAATCCCATTAGGTATTTGATTGTATATATAAGCAGCTTCAGCAGTTACTCATTTTTTTTTTTTTTTTGTGGAGGGGGGCTCATTGATTAACAGTAGAGTTACAAAAGAATTATTATAATTGCCGTCAATAAAGTATACACCTATAAAAAGATGAATTGGCAAAAGGTGTATGATAGATATATTTAACTCATCCATGTTAACCACAGAGGTTTTTGGCCTCTATGTTCCCATGGTAAACTGAACATTGTATGATAGTGGCCTATTTACATCCATCTTCACTTCCTCTTCCCAAGAAAGGGACATCCGTGAGGGCAGAGGTTATCTTACCTATTTATCACCATTATTTATCATAGAGATAGATAGATAGCTGCCTTCAGTGAGCTCTGAGTCACAGTGACCCCATGGACAACAGCACAAAATGTTGCCCCATTCTGTACTATCCTCACCATCACTGGCAATTTCCAGTACATTGTTGTGGCTACTGTGTCAATGTAGCTCACCAAGGGTCTCCCTTGCCCTTGTTGGCCATGTCTTCTTCAATATAATGTCCTTCTCTAGTGATGGATCCCCCTGATGATGTGTCCAAAGCAAGTGAGTTGAACAGTGTTCTATTGTGATCCATCAGGCTTTCACTGGCTAATTTTTGGAAGTAGATGGCCAGGTCTTTCTTCCTAGTCTGTCTTAGTCTGGAAGCTCCACTCTAACCTGTCCACCATAGGTGACCCTGCTGGTACTTGAAATACCAGTGGCATAGCTTCCAGCATCATAGCAACACGCAAGCTACCTCCATATTACAAATTGGCAGATGGGTGTCAAACTGTGCTTTGAAAAATACTAATTGCCCAATAAAAGTTGAAATAAATGAATGCACTTTTCACAGGAAATGCAAGGATCAATAAGGATGTCTTTGGAGCATGTGAAAGAAGAGAGATAATTGGCTTTCAGGACAGGGAGGGAGATGGATGAGGCACCACCCTCAGAGAGACTTCATGGCTGAAAAGGTGTGATGAGAGAAGAAGTATGAGCATCCTTCCTGGACTGGGGAAGAGCCAAACATGGTGATGAGTGGGAATGAACTGGCTTCAGTGCTAAGGCCTACACATCCTCACTTATTCAGGCTCTGAGCAGCTTTAGGCCCATGGAGAAAGGTTCTGAGCATCTTGGAGAGAAAGCAGGGAAACAAGCTCAGGGCTGCCTCCTACGACTAGCGGAGCCACAGTACAACACAACCAGGGCCGGAAAGGGAAACTCTGTAGCACCCTGGCAAAGACAAGACACTGGAGACCTCACCAAAAGCAGTGGTGGGCAGTGGTAAAGACTGAGAGGGCTGAACTTGAAGTGGAGGAACTGCTCACAGGCCCACTGCCTCCTTTCAAGGAGAAGTTCCGTTCAGTGTGTGTGTGTGTGCATGCATGTGTGTGTGTGTGTCTGGGGGTACAGAGTGCAGAGGTGACAGAGGGAAAAGAAAGACTGGAGACCTGAAACCCTAGCTGCTAGGTGGTGCTCAGAATTACCGACGGTTATTGCTTTGCCTGGACAGTGAGGCAGGGAGGATGTCCCCAGCTGATCCCACTCATTTTCTCACCATACCCTTTCACTACCCCCCACTTGCACTCCAAATTCTTCAAAGCCTCCTCACTGACTCCTGAATAAAAGTCAACATGTTAATATGAAAGGCCCACGTTTATCAAATACCTCAACATACCTTTTACTTTTTACCTCCAAGAATCCTCCCTTTCGACAGGGCTTGTCAGGTCATTCCTTGGTTGGCAAAATAAAAAAGCTCAGGTGTTTTGCCTCTGTGCCCTGGCTCAGTGGGAACCAAAACCAAACCCAACTCACTGCCATGGAGTCAGATCCAACTCATAATGATTCCTTCATGGGTTTCCGAGGCAGTATCACTACAGAAGTAGATTGCCCAACCTTCCTTCTGAGGAGTGGCTGGTGGGTTTGAATCTCCAGCCTTCTGGTTAGCAGTCAAATGCCTTAGGCACTACACCACCAGAGCTCCTTGGCTCAGTGGGAACTGCAGCCTAAATTACTCTCAGCACCACCCCTAGGACATGAGGAAGAAAGGCAAATTTCTGGGTTCCATGCTGTTGCTGGACTGACCATACACCCAGGGAGGCAAAGGGAGGTTACACACATACACATATACACACATGTATGTGCACACATGTACACATGTACACATGTATGACATGCACAGATTGTAACAAAAAAAGGAGGACCACACCCCTCACTTCCTACAGCCCCCTCTCAGGTTGCATTCAATGTTCATTTTGAAGTTCTTGAGACATTTTATTTTCTATTAACTGCTCACTTGACATTCATTGTAACCTGATCTCAATTATATAAAACTAGTTAGGGATATAATTTATTTTGGGTTTACTGTCCAGTACTCTAGGCCCCTCATAACCCTAAGAATAACCATTATCCATTATATAATTTATACAGAGTTCTGATGGCACAGTGCCTAAGGTATCTGACTGCTATCCAGAAGTTTGGTGGTTCAAACCCAGCGGCCACTCCACAGAAAGAAGAGGAAGCAATCTAATTCCATAAGGATTTACTGCTTTGGAAACCCGATGGGGGTCACTATGAGTCAAATTCCACTCAATGGCAGTGGGTATATTACATAATTTACTCTGTACATATGCTGGTTTCTAGGGGATAATAGGAGCTCTGGTAGCATAGTGCCTAAGGCACTTGACTGCTAACCAGAAGGCTGGCAGTTCAAACCCACCAGCCGCTTCTTGGAAGGAAGACTGGGCAATCTACTTCCGTAGTGATACTGCGTCGGAAACCCAAGGAGGGGTCGCTATGAGTCGGGTCCGACTCGACGGCACATAAAAACAACAACAACAAGGGGCTAATAATATTGAACAGGATATAATGTCCTGTAAGTGCAAGTCTGATTGGGAGGCAGATCTGTTAATCAGTGTTTCTGGAACTTAAGTGTGCATCAGAATCACCAAAACCAAATCCATTGCCATATAGTCAATTCCCACCCACAGAGACCATACAGGACAGAGTACACCTGCCCCAAAGTGTTTCCAAGGCTGTAAATCTTTATGGAATCAGACTGCCTCATCTTTCTTTCATGGCATGACTGTTAGCTTCGAACCACCAGCCTTTTGGTTAGCAGCCTAGTGCTTTAACCACTGTGCCACTACATCTCCTTCTAATTAAAATACAGATTTCTGGGCCTCATCCTAGAATCTCTGATTCAAGAGGTCTAGGACAGGGCCTGAAAGTTTGAATTTCTAACAAGTTCCTGGGTAATGCCATTGCTACTGTTCCAGGGATTATACTTTGAGAACCACTGCTGCCAATCAACAATCATTGCAAGAGCATAGTTGAAGATACTAGAATTTAAGCAGAAGAAGGACAGGGATTTGTATTCATTTTGTTCATGGTTATACTCTGGTTGCACAGTGGTTAAAGCATTTAGCTGCTAACGAAAAGTTTGGCAATTTGAGCTCACCAGCCTTTCTGTGGGAGAAAGGTGAGGTAGTCCACTTCTGTAAAGATTTACAGTGGAAACCCTTTGGGGCAGTTCTACTCTGTCCTAGAGCATCTCTGAGCTGCAATCAACTCAATGGTAATGGGTTTTTTTATATCCCCAGGGTCTAGAATAAGTGGCTGGCACATAGTAGACACACAATATGAGTCAAATGCACCATAGAATTGCATTAAAAATCTAACAAGAGCCTAGAAGTGAGAGATGTATCCCTGATGAAGGATTTTGATGACAACTTCATAAAGGAGGTAACACTAGAAGATAAACAGGAATTTTCAAAGAAGAGAAAGGTGTTCTAGCCAGAAAATAGCACATGACCTGGCACGGAGATACAAGAATGTGGCATGTTTGAAACACAACAATCTCCACTCATTACTCCTTCTTCAAGGCCCTGGTCACCTCACTTCTGCCCACTTCAGCCCATGGTAACTTCCTCCTTTCAGATTATGACAGCAAAGTCAATGTTTTCTACACTTACCTGAGGACAAGTTATTCAGGATGCTGGTTAAAAATACAGATTCCAGGGCCCCACCTTACATCTACTGGATCAGAACCTCAAGGGGATAGTCATGGGAACTGGTAGTTTTAGTAAGCTTCCTAGGTGAGTCTTAGCATCAGGCCACATGGCTTTAAGAGGAACCTTAGAATTTTAAGGTATTTTAAAATATAGTTTAAAGACTTCATTGTAGGGATGCATTAGTTTTCTATTGCCATGTAACAAATTACCACAAACTTAGTGACTTAAAATAATATACATTTCTTTTCTTATAATTTCCATTGGTTGGGAGTCTAGGCATGGCTTAACTGGGTCCTCTGCTCCAGGTCTCACAGGCAATAATCAAAGGGTCAACGACTGCTTTCTCATCTGCAGGCTCAATGAGGGAAGAACTGCTTCCATGCTCATTTGGGTTGTTGGCAGAATTCATTTCCTGGTGGCTGTATGACTGAGGGGAGCTCTGGAGGCATAGTGCCTAAGGCATTTGACTGCTAACCAGAAGGCTGGCAGTTCAAACCCACCAGCCACTCCTCAAAAGGAAGACTAGGCAATCTACTTCTGTAAAGATACTGCCTCAGAAACCCAAAGAAGAGATCACTATGAAGGCTTCCCTCATGCCTTAGAGGATATCCACAGTCCCTTGTCACATGGCCCTCTCCATAGGCAGTTCACAACATGGCAGTTTGCTTCTTCAAAGCCATCAGAAGAGTCTTTCTCTAGTCTTCTCAGATGGAGTAATTTATAATGGAACATTATCACAGGCATTACATCCCATCACACTTGCCATGTTGAATTGGATAGAAGTCACAGGTTCTGCCACATTCAAAGTTATAATTCATTGTGGATTACTTTAGGGTGTACTCACCACAATAGATAAGGAAATGGAAGCTCTAGGAGATTTTTGTTGAGGTTCTACAGATAATGAGAGGAAATGTGGAAGGAGGAGACATATTTCTTGTTTCCAACCAAATGTTCTTTCTACTCTTTAGTGCTTCTGACCCACATCATATATTACGCTAAACCAAGGGTTAGCAAATACTTTCTGCAAAGGATCAGATAGTGAATATTTTAGACTTTATGGGCCATATGGTCTGTGTTGCAACTATTCAACTCTGTTGATGGAACAGAAAACCAGCCATAGATAATATGTAAATGAGTGATCATGCCTATGTTCCAATAAATCTTTATTAATTTCATATGTTACAAGATATTATTCTTGTTTTTGAGGTTTTTTTCAACCATTTAAAAATGTGAACACCATTTTTAGTTCACAAGCTGTACTGAAACACATGGGGGGCTGGATTTGGCCTGTGGGCCACAGTTAGCCATTCCCCACTCTAAATGGACAGTGCCCTGAATCTGGACTTCTAGCCTCCTAAATTGTGAGAAAATAAATTTCTGTTTGTTAAAGCCACCCACTTGTGGTATTTCTGTTATAGCAGCATTAAGAAACTAAGACTGTTTATCAGATGGTGATACGTACTCTAGAGAAAAATCAAGCAAGGATGGCAGAGAGAGATGAAGGAAAGTTATTGTTTTTCTATGTTACATGGACAGGAAATGCAAAAATGACATGTGCAGAGACTGAAAGATGTGAGAGAGGAAGTCAAGCAGATCATGGGAGGAAGAGTATGACAGACTGAGGAGGTAGACAGCTCAAAGGCCCTAAGGAGGGGAGCCTGCTTAGCACATGAAAGGACTTGCAAAGACATCAGTATTCCTGGAGCAGAGTGGAGTACTAAGAATAAAAGAAAGACTTGGGGTGAAGGGTGAGTCCTGTAGACCCTTATAAATAATTATAAGGACTTTGCTTTTGTTTCTGAATGAGATGGAAAGAATTGCAAGGTTTTGAGCAGAGATAGTTTGGCTTACAAGACAACCCAGTTGAGAGAAGGACTGAATCAGGGCAGTGTTGTCTGTGGCAGGGAACTTTGTTGTTGTTGTTTTTTGTCAGCACAAAGACTTCTTGCGTCTTTGGGTTCTGGACTGGAGACTGTGGTCCCACTGGATTCTGCTCCACCCAACTAAACATCTCCAGCTGAAAAAACATGTAGTCTCTGCTTAAACTCTAAGCAGATGAAATTCCCAAGCAGCATAGATAGCTTTTGAAATGAACCCCCAGATAAAACAAGAGTAACTTGACAGAGGAAGGAAGGGTAAGTCAACTATAGAAAATGAGGAAAATTCGATGGCAGAAGTCTTGTCTTCTTGTGGGAGACCCGGGCTTGAATCTCAGCCAACGAATCTCATGTGCAGCTACCACCCTTCTGTGAGTGGAGGCTTGCATCTTGCTAAGGTGCTGGACAGGTTTTAGTAGAGCTTCCAGACTAAGATGGACTAGGAAGAAAGGCCTGGTGACCTACTTTCAAAAATCAGTCCATGAAAACCCTCCAGACAGTAATGATCAGATCTGAAACCCATCATGGGGATGATGTCAGACTGGGCAGCATTTTGGTCTACTGTGCATGGAGACAACATGAGTCAGGGGCTAACACCACGGCAATGAACAACAACAAAGAGAATCAGTAGGGTTGGATGTGCAGTGGTCTGACATACTGGAATTCTTTCAGAGAATGCTGGGTTTCATTTGAAAGTAACTCCACACCCACTCACCCTCTTCAGACATCATCAGGTTCTGGCCCTAGTGACTTCAGAGGAAAAGGACTTTCCTGCACGGCGTGGGCTGTGGCAGCATTGATGGGGCTCTCAGGCTGGTAACCCAGGTTCATGGACCTCAGAGACACTGAGAGATGGTCACAGGTGACTTGTTTAATTCTGCCACACTGATTGTGGTTAAAGTCTTTTCTTTCTTTTTTTTTTTTTAGGGGTAATCTTTTTTTTTTTTTTAATTGTAATTTGGGTGAAAGTTTACAGAACAAATTCACTTTCCATGCAGCAGTTCACATACACTTTGTCTCATGACATTGACTACAATTTCCCACAATACAACAGCTCCCCTCCCACTTTCTCCGTGGTTAACTCTTCCCTGTGTCCACCCTCCATGCATTCCTGCCCCCTGCGCTTTCTCCCTGTACATAAGCAGTCCTTCTTTCTCCCATGATTGTTCTCTCCAAGGAGTGTATCTACCTAGTATAAATGTTCAACTCATATGCCTCTCTTTTGTTTGGCTGGAAGCCACAAGTGTGGGTTCAATTCCAGACCTGAAGGGCAGCTAGGAGCCATAGTCTCAGTGGTTCCATCAGGCTCTATCAGACCAGCAAACCTGGTCCCTGCTTAAAGCCTTTTCCTGACTCATCCTGATTGTTTCAGAATTTGAGAATATCAGCCATTTAATCATTGTAGGTTTAATAAAATATATGTTGTTCCAATTATCAACCTCAATGCATTTTGTTCTTTTTCTTTTCACTGAATGAAACTGCTTCGCCACATTCATTGAGGATTCTTTAAAAATCTGATTCCTATCTCCTTACCAGAAGCCCTTTTAGCTGAGATTTCTCTCAGTGCTGGTGTCAGCCTTTATGTGAATTCATTCCATCCTTCTTCTTTATCAATCATAATCATCAAATGTTAACTGTCCTCTGGGTGATGAGAATTTTACTTCTAAAAAACCTGCTTAGTGGCGTCTGAACTCATCAGACTATCACCAAGACCTGTCAGCTCTACTGTTAAAATGTATCCAGAATGAAATCACTGCTCACCACTTCCATCATTACTACTTTGGTCCAAGCCACCATTATCTCAGCCAGAGGGATCCTTTTAAATGAAAAGCATACACACTAGGATGGCCATAATAAAGAAGATAATAGGAAGTGTTGGTAAGGATGTAGAGAAATTGGAACCCTCAGACAGTCCTCAAGGTCATTCCCCTTCATTGCCTTACTGAAGTCATGCCGTTGCTTGAGTCACACCTTTTATCTTACAAGAGATGAAAGGAGAGAGAAGCCAGCAGAGAAGGGGAGATCTGACTACCACCAAGAAGAGGCAGGAGCGGAGTGCATCCTTTGGACCCAGTGTCCCTGTGCTGGGAACCTCCTAGACCCAGGAGACAGCTGTAACACTGAAGAGTGAGAAGCATAGCAAAGAAATGGCTGCAGCAGAGGCAGCAGAGCCAGGAGACTGGCAGGAGGGTGAAAGAGCACATTTGGGCAGGAGGCTTGCTGGTGGAGTGGAGGGCCTCTGGGCACTTAACACCGGAGCTAAAGAGTTTATAACACTTGCCCAAGCAGGCTGAGACCTGGCTGGCCAAAGAGGCCTCAGGGACTGACAGCTGAGAGGCTGAGGGCCAGGGAGAGGCCTGCCAGAGGGTGTCACTGATAAGAAGAGGCTGTCCCAACCAAAGAACTGTATGCTGTCTTTCCTGATCCTAAATTGTAACCTGTTACCTCCCTAATAAACCAATCCCTAATAAATACAATGGGGGGGGGGGGGAGAAACTGCTTAAAAACATCTTAATCTGCTCCTATCCCCACCTCATTTCCTCAAAGATTTTCAGAGCTGAAAAAAAAGAAAGAAAAGAAAACTTTCAGTGCTTTATGTTCAGGATCAAACTATGCTCATCTCAGAGGGAAGGCAGAGTGACTTCTTACCCAGGAGAGAATTCCAGTTTGAGCCTGAAATTCCACAAATAACAGCAATCTCATCACCTGCATCTCTGGTTTGCCCAGCAGTGTCGAACGCAAACACTCTAAGCCTCATCAGAGAACTTGACTTTGAACTTTGTTTTCAAAATTTCAGCTGAAAGAACTGGAGTTTATAATAAAGTATCATGTGGAAATATCTCCACATCACTAAATTCTCTGAATTCTGCCTCTGGTCAGTTGGACCATCAGAAAGCAGGGGGCTCAGACTATTGTATCTTGTCTGCAACAGCTTGAGTGTTAATACCACCAGCTGTGGCGGCCCCTGAGGTTCCGCTTCATTCTCCTCCTCCTCCCTGCCTTGTGCCCTGGTGAGCTGATCATTATGGGCTTTAAGCACAGCTCCCTTGCTCTTGGTTCTAGAGCCTGGGAAGGAGGGAGGAATTTGATTAGGGGCCAGGGCTTTGAGTGATGGACTACAGTGAAATCCAAAAAGATGGCAGGAGAGTGTTCTCTGCAAGGAACCCAGGACTGTTCTGGGCAATATCAGCCAGACAGTGGTGACACACCTTCAAGTAGTTTGTGGGAACTGGCACAGGAAAACAAGAATGTGGTGGGTGCCTTGGTGACTGTAGCTGATGGACTGGTGGACAGCACTCTAAGAAAACTGTTTGGGAACCATGAAAAACAGCCCTGGAATATTTTGAGGAAGTTTGTTTGGGCAGAAGTCCCTGATATAAATGGTTAAGTATTCTGCTGCTAACTGAAAGGTTGGTGGTTCATATCCACCCAAAGATGCCTTAGAAGAAAGACCTGGTAATCTGCTTCTGAAAGGCCACAGCCATGAAACTATTCTGCATACATGGAGTTGCTATGAGTTGGGATTTTCTTGATGGCAATTTTCTTTCTTTCTTTCTTTTTTCAATGTTGGGGCATTGTAAAAATGGCATACTGGGGGCACCTGACCGCCTCTAACTTCACAAGGGGGAAGCAGAATCAAAATCAACAGGCCAAGGCTGATTCTTATGAGGCAGAGGTCAGACATGCCTTCATGGTCCAACTTTTTTGCCAAATCTGTCATCAACTATCCCTCCTGTGGCACTCTCTTCTTCTCGGCTACGTTCAGTAATTCATTGCAATGGTCACACAGAACTCACAAACAATACTCATGATTATGGGGTTTATTAGTGAAGTAACAGGTTACAAGAAACAACTCAGGATACAATTCTTGGGTCAGGACAGCTTCTTCTCCATGTCTGCAGGCAGGTCTCTCTCTGGCCCTTGGTCTCTTGGCCCCTTGGCCCAGCCTCTGCCCTGCCCAAGCAAGTGTTACAAAGCTCTTTAGCTCTACCAATAAATGCCCAAAGGCACTCCAGTCTGCCAGCAAGCCTTTTGCTTGAAGACGTTCAACTTTTTCCCTCCATAGGCTGGGAAGCCCACCCCACTGTCTCCTGCTGGCCTCCTGGTTCTGCTGACTCTATTTCTCTGCTGCTGCTTGCTATCTCTGGTGTTACAGCTTTCTCTCTCTGTCTCCTTGGCCTAAGAGGTTGTCAGTGCAGGGATTTTAGGTCGAAAGGACATACTCTTGTGCTGGCTTATCTCTCTTGGTGATTATAAGGTTCTCCTTTCCTTATAATCTAGATAGCTCATTTTAAGCCTAGCAGGATGGCAAAACTAACCAAACTTCTTGTTAGGGTTTTATATACCTTATTTACATGGTCCCACCCCCCCACAAATGTGCCCTGCACCTTATTTACATTAGCAAGCTATCCAATCCACTTGGTGGTCCACAACACCTAATTTGCATAGTTCTAATCAGTCATTTGGTGAGAGTTACAAACACTATGGCTAGAAGGGCCATTTTAAGTAATTCACTGTACCACAGGCATGTGGGGACTTGGATATGTATGATTAGGGCATACAGGTAAACATGAACATGACCCCATCCTGTAACCACAGGTTCTTGAGTCAGGTAGCATTTGGATTACATAAGCCTCTAGGATCAAGACAAGAGCATTGGATGTAAAGGGCAAAGAGAAAGCTTGAGGAAGTCTGGCAGGGCCTAACCTGTCCTGCACAATTTACTGGATCAAATCACTCCCTGGTGCTTTTCATGACTGATGACTGCTTTCGGCTTTCAGCAGGTTTGGCTGTTATTAAGTTTCCTCCTCACTTTTATTCTTTTCTTGTGTCTTTCCTCTTCCTTCTGTGGCAGTTATTCTCACCCTTATAATTCTTATGAGCTCATGCTTTATTAGAAAAACTGCAATTTTTAGACTTGCATTTAAAGTTGGACAGCAATAGGGAAGTGCTACTGAGCTTATATACAGTTCTTATTCCCCTCAACCTTTGCATCTCATCCAACACAGCTACAATATGTGCAATTCACATCTGTATCAAGAGGCATCTTATCCTTCACCCCTCTGCATCCATTTATTCTTTACTTATTTATGCATTCATCACTTTTTTTAATGCATTTTATCAAAATTATGTACAGTGAAATACACAAAACTAAAGTGACAAGGGTCAATGCATTTTTTTTTTTTTTTTTTGCAGTGTTCCGTCCCCTCCCCTCCCACCCCTGGCAACCAGCAAAGAAAGTTTCCTTCCATATATAAACCTTTCCTTGACTTTTTACAATAATGAACTAATACTATATTTGTCCTTCTGTGATTGACTTATTTCACTCAGCATAATGTCCTCCAAGTTCATCCATGTTATGTGGTGTTTTGCAGACTACATTATTCTTTAGTGCTGCATAACGTTCCATCGTGTGTATGCACCATAGTTTGGTCATCAACTCTTCTGCTAATGGCCACATAGTTTGGTTCTATCTTTTTGCTATTGTAAATAGTGCTGTGATGAACATGGCTGTGCATATATATATATATATATATCTGTTCCTGTCCTGGCTCTCACCTCTCTAGTATATATACCTAGTAATGGGATTGCTAGATCAAATGTTACCTCCAATTCCAGCTTTCTAAGGAATCACCATATTGCTTTCCACAGTGATTGTATCACTTCATAGTCCCACCAGCAGTGTATAAGAGTCCCAATCTCTCCACATCCCTGCCAACATTTGTTATTTTCTGTCGCATTGAACCTTGCCATCAGTGCTGGGGTGAGATGGCATCTGTGATGGTTGTGTTTGTGTGTCAACTTGTCTGGGCCTGGTTGAGTGGCTAGGCAGCTAGCTGGTGGTAGTTATTCCCCGTGATGAAACTGGCAATCAACTCCATGGTGGCATCTACCACAAGCAGCTGAGTAGCTGCATTAGGGATGTGGCCTGTTTCCTGTATTTAAGGAGAAGCCTTGGGAATGGTCTCTAGCCTATGGCATGCTTGGACCCTGCATGTAGTCGTGTTGTTGCTCAGCAGCCTGCTATGCTCTGCGGACCTTGGGACTTACAATGGACTTAAGTTAATGGCCCGCCACATGGTTTGGTAACATTGGGACTGTGCCTTTTCACTTGTCAGCCTTGGGGCTTCTCAGCTTCAGCAGCCAGCAGCTGTCTGAGTGAAAAAAATGCCTCTAGCTCCAGTGGTCCAGGAGCAGGAGGCAGAGCTGGAACCCAAGGTTGAGGGGCTTTCACCCAGCCCCTAGAGCTTGGCACTTTGAACTTGGACTTAAAGCCTCCAAATTGTAAGAACAAACTGTGTGTTAAGGCCATCCCATTTGTGGTATATTCTTGTCAAAGAAGCACTAGGTAACCAGAACAGCATCTCATTGTTGTTTTGATTTGCATCTCTCTGATGGCCAATGATTGAGAGCATATCTTCATGTGTTTGCTGCCCACCTGAATATCCTCCTTGGTGAAGTGTCTACTCATGTCTTCTGCCCATTTTTCAATTGGATTTTTGCTGTTGAGGCATTGGAGTTTTCTATAAATCTTAGAGATAAGTCCCTTGGCAGATAGTAATTATCAACAAATATGAATTTGTTGCTGTCATTTTCTTATGTGCTTTTTCATGGTATCATTTCTTTGTTCCATATAATTTTCTATGTTGAGCTCATTTTGTTTATGAATCATGTTATCACTTCCTTCATTGCTATTGTTTTAGTATTTGCTGAATCTTTATGCTGGTCCTCTTTTTTACTTTGATGTGAAGGTTTATCATTTTTCTTTGAGGTTACCCTGTGATTTATAGTTTTCTTCCCAAGTTTATAACAGT
>NW_006921677.1:3550747-3562778 GCF_000298275.1 Orycteropus afer afer
ATTTGTCAATCAATGTCTCTGGTTCCCTGTTTACAATCTTGTAGGCTTATTTACTTTGGATACTTCTATAGCTTGGTTGGTTTCTGGGTTATGTCATCATGTGTGTTAATGGTCAGTTGTTGTTTGCTGTTGTTGGTTCTCTGTCCAAAGGACTCCCTTGAGCATCTCTTGTAAGGTTTGTTTGGTTTTAACAAATTCCCTTAATTTATGCTTATCTGGAAATCTCCTAATTTCACCATCATATTTGAGGGACAATTTTGCTGGGTATATAATTCTTGGTTAAAAATTTTTTTATTTCAGGGTTTTATTTATACCATCCTATTGTCTTTTCGCCTGCATGGTTTCTGCCAAGAAAACTGAGCTTAGTCTTATTGGTTACCCCTTGTAGGTAACTTCTCATTTTTCCCATGCTGCTTTCAGTATTCTTTCTTTGTCTTTGGTTGTGGTGAGTTTGATGATGACATGTTTTCGTGATTTTCTTTTGGGGTCTGTCGTGTGTGGGGTTCTTTGGACTTACGGAATGGATACATTCTCATCTTTCATCATATCAGGGAAATTCTCCTCCAACAAATCTTTGACAATTTTCTCTGTGGTTTATTTGTCTCTTCCTGCTTTGGGATTCCGATTACAAATAGGTTACTCTTTTTGATGGTATCCCACATGAACCTTAGTCTTCATTTTGTTTTGATCTTTTTTCTGATTGATCCCTTTCCAAAGAAGTATTCAGGTATTTGTCTTCAATCTCACTAATTCTGTCTTCCATTGATTCAATTCTACTCCTTTGCCCATTCAATGTGTTATCTACTTTTGAAAATTTAGTATTAATCTTCTAGATTTCTGTCTATAGATTTTGTATCATTTCTAATTTTTCATTTATTTTGTCATTTTGTTCTTGTATTGTCTTTTGAAATTGTTCTAGGGTTTTCTCTGTGCTTTCCTCAATTTTGTCAGTATTTTCCTTGATCTGTCTCAATTTGTTGAAGGTACCTAAATATAATTCTTTTGAATTCCTTATCAGGGAGTTCCAATGCTGTGTCTTCCACAGGAATGTGTTTTGAGTCTGTATCCTGGTCCCTTGTTTTTCCTGCTTTATCTTGCTTCTTTTTGTGGACTGTGATGCTCTGTTGTTTCCAAGGCACTGTGACATTTTTGAGTTTATATTTAAGTGGTGATTGTATGTTGAGTGACTTCTCCACAATTTTCGTTTTCTTTGTTTTGTTTGTATGTTATCTATGTAAGCAGGGTACTACTGTGCTGTGCTCTTCTATTTGCTAGTTGGCAGCACTTATACACTCACCACTTGTCTCCTTTCCTATTTTCAGCCTCTTGTATGTCACTGCCATCATTGGAAAACAGAGCCTATTCTTAGGTCCTGTTTTCGTTCAGGTTTTCCACTAGTTGGTGCCTAACTCACTTCTTTATTCTTTCTTTCAAAGCTCAGTTTCCAGGATTATCCTCTGTATCTCTGTCAATTGGTTTCTCTTTTCTTTGTTGAAGAGAGTCTGTGGAGCTTGTCTGTCTCTTCCACCATCTTACCGGAAATCCTCATCAAATACTTCTTGAGTATCTATTGTGTCAGACATTGTGTTAGGTTCTGAGGAAGCATTATGAGTAACACAGAGATTCTGTCCTCCAGGAGCTCAAGCCCTTTATGAGTCAGTTTCTTGATGTTGCATGTGGCTTCCATCCCTCAGCAATTCCCTCCTTTAGATCTGTACTGTCAAATGTGGTAGCCACATGTAAGCTACTGAGCTCTTGAAATGTGGCTGACCCCAAGTGAGATGCGCTGTAAGTATAAACTTCACACTGGATCCTACAGACTTAATAGGGAAGAAATAAGAATGTAGAATACCCATTAATAACTTTAAGAAATGCATTACATGCTGAAGAGATAATATTTAGGATATATTTAAGCCAAAAACCAAACTCACTGCCATCGAGTCAATTTTGGCGACCCCTCCCTGGGTTTCCAGATTTTCAGAGACTGATAGCAATCCCTCCTTGGGTTTCCAAAGGAAGAATCACTAAGGAAGTAGATTAGGATATATTTAGTTAAATAAAATTAACTTCACTTTTAAATTATACATGTGGTTATTAGATTTCTCTTGGACATTATTATTGTTCTACAGGGCCTGCGTCCTCCTCTCCTCTCCCCTTTTCTTCTTTATGAGGAGTGAGATAAGGCCTTTTGGCACTTCTGCTATCTATAACATGTAGCAACCATTGTATTCTTAAGTAGCTTTCTGTTCACATATCTGAAACCTGTATCAGATAGTGTGCCTTTTGAGGGAGGAACTTATACACTATGCTTGAAGTGTTGGTGCTTGACATAAAGCAAGCGGGAAATGACTACTGGGTAAATGAGTAAGCCAATTCTTCCACTACACTGAACCCGTGAGCATTGGAGGTATAGTGATTAAGCATTTGGCTGCTAACTGAAAAGTTGGTGGTTGGAACCCCACTAGCTGCTCCATGGGAGAAAGATGTGGCTGTCTGTTTCCATAAAGATTGCAGCCTTGGAAATCCTATGGAGCACTCTGTCCTATGGGGGCACTTATAAGTCAAAAATTGACTTGATGGCAATGGTTTGTATATGTGTGTGGGTGAGGCTAGGCATTGGAGTCCCTGGGTGGTACAAATAGTTAAGTGCTTGATGACTAGATGAAAAGTTGGTGGTTCGAACCGACCCAAGAGGCACCTCAGAAAACAAGCCTGGTGATCTGCTTCTGAAAGGCCAAAGCTCTCAAAATTCTATGGAGCACAGTTCTACTCTGATACACGTAGGGTTGCCATGAGTCGGAATCAACTTGACTGCAACTAACAACAGGCATATGACATTAACATTACATATAAGCAAGCACTTAATATGTGTATGAAAACTATAATAACTTAAATAATCTTCAGAATATGACTGAGTTAAACAAAACTCTGTAAATGTCTTCTGTATTCTTAACATTCTAAGGGTGAGACAAGGAGCTCTGGTAGCACAGTAGTTAAGGCTTCTAGCTGGTAATCAAAAGGTTGGCAGTTTGAACCCACCAGCTGCTTCACAGGAAAAAGATGAGGCAACCTGCTCCTGTAAAGATTTACAGTGTTGGAAACCCTATGAGGGCAGTTCTACTCTGTTTTATACGGTCACTATGAGTAGGAATTGACTTGATGGGAGTGGGTAAGGGTGAAATGCTGGGTTATACAATATGTCCCTATACACATGTATACTTATTTCATGTTGCACATGAGTACAGTTAGATATAGTTGAAGTTATAGGCATACTTCGAAGATATTGTGGATTTGGTTCACCACAGTAAAATGAATATTGCAATAAAGTGAGTAACAAAAAATTTTTGGTTCCCTACTGCATAAAAAAGGAGCTCTGGTGGCACAGTGCCTAAAGCATTTGACTGCTAACCAGAAGGTTGGTAGTTCAAACTTACCAGCCACTCCACAGAAGCAGATTGGGCAATCTACTTCCGTAAAGATTTACCATCTCAGAAACCCAAAGGTGGTTGCTATGAGTCAGAATCAACTCGATAGAAGTGAGTTTGTTTTTTTTTTTTGGAAAGCGTATGAAAGTTATGTTTACACTATACTGTAGTCTATTAAAGGAGCTCTGGCAGTATAGTGGTTAAGGCATTTGGTTGCTAACCAAAAGGTTGCTGGTTCGAACCCACCAGGTGCTTCATGAAAGAAAGATGAGGCAGTCTGCTTCTGTAAAGAATTCTCAAAAAACAAACAAACAAAAAACCTCACTGCCGTGGAGTCAATTCTGACTCATAGCGACCCCTCCTTGGGTTTCCGAGGCAGTATCACTACAGAAGTACATTGCCCCATCTTCCTTTTGAAGAGTGGCTGGTGGGTTTGAACCGCCAGCCTTCTCGTTAGCAGTCAAATGCCTTAGGCACTACACCACCAGAGGTCCTGTAAAGAATTGTAGCCTGGGAAAACCAAGTGGGGGTTGCTATGAATGGGAATGAACTCAATGGCAGTGAGTTTGTTTTTTGGTTTTGGTAGTCTATTAATTGTGCAGCAGCATTATGAAAATGTTATAAATACTGTGAGAATTACCAAAATGTAACAGAGACATGAAGTGAGCACATGCTGTTGGAAAAACTGGTGCCAATAGACTTGCTTGATGCAGGGTTGCCACAAACCTTCAATTTGTAAAAAACACAGTATATTTGAAGTGCAATAAAGCAAAGGTCAATAAAATGAGGTATGCCTGTATAATGCACATGGTCACACCTGTGCATTTGCAGAGAAGCCCAAAAACCCAGATAGAGTTTAATTCTTAGAACTGTCTAGGGTATTTAAAATCAATTGAATCAATTGTAAAAGAGAGGCTCAAGTAAAATGCCAAACCAAGCCAAACTCACTGCCATCGAGTCGATTCCCACTGATAGGGACTCCCATTGGGTTTCCAAGGCTATAAATCTTTATGGAAGTAGATTGCTCCATCTGCCTTCCACAGAGCGCCTAGTGGGTTTGAACCGCTGATCTTCTGGTTAGCAGCCAGATGCTTAGCCACAACACCACCAGAGGTCCTTCAGGTAAAATAAGGATCATAGTAGTGCCTAAGGCACTTGTCTACTAACCAGAAGGCTGGAGGTTCAAACCTACCAGCCACTCCTCAGAAGGAAGATTGGGCAATCTACTTTGGTAGTGATACTGCCTTGGAAACCCAAGGAGGGTTTGCTATGAGTCGGATCCAACTTGATGGCAGTGAATTTGGGTTCTTTTAGCTTTGTGTTATATAACCCCTTGTGTCTGTGAGCATGTAGCCCTTTGCTCACCTCACCCAATAGAAATCTCTCTCTCCTTGCAATTAGGAACACTGTAGTAACTGCTTGGGTGCAGTTATCCCCTTTTCTGTAAATCACTCTACATTTCAATAAAACTCATTGTTTTTACTTCAACCCCTTCCCCCCCAAAAAAAACCAACTAAACATAATAAAAAGATATTTGTGTAAAATTTAACTATTGGCTTTGGTGACTTTGAGTTAAAAAAAAAAAAAAACTGCTTCTCAGCAGAACTGGGTTTGCTGCTTTTCTGCTCACCTCAGGGTGGAAGCAATTTAGCCAAGCTGACCACTTACAGACATGAAAGTGGCCTGGCCCTCATCTGTTTGGTTAGATCTATGTGAAGGATATAATAGTGAAAGTAGGTGTTTTGGTTACTACGTCCTGCTCTAACAGAAAATATACCACAAATGAGTGACTTCAATAGTTTATTCTTTTACAGTTTTGAAGGCTAGACGTCTGAGTTCAAAGTGCCAGCCTCTTGGGGCTGGGTGAAAAAGCCCCTTGACCTTGGGCTTCAGCTTTGCCTCCTGCTACTGGCCCACTGAAGCTGGAGGCTTTTTTCACTCAGGCAGCTGCTGGCTGCTTAGGCTGATAAACCCAAGGCTGACAAGTAAAAAGGCAGTCCCGATATTACCAAACCACACAGCAGTCCACTGATTCAAAGTCCATTAAGAATCCCAAGATCGGCAGATAATATGGCAGGCTGCTGAATAATGACTTGGCTACACGCAGGATTCAAGCATGTCAAAAGCTCAAGACCTTCCTCAAAGCTGCCTCTTATACACTGGAAGCAGAACACATCCCTAAAGCAGCTACTTATCTGCTCCAGGAGATTCCACCATGGAGTTGATTAACAGTCTCATCATGGAGAATAACTACATCCAGCTGCCCAGCCACTCAAAACTAGGCCCAGCCAAGTTGACAAATAACCTTAACTACCACAGTAGGTGTACTGTTTTTCCTGAAATTTTATGAATATGACTCAAGACACCAAAGTGTCTAGTATTTAAAACTACACAGCATTCATTCTTCATCAGTTATTCATATAAGTGGAAATCACCACATCTAGATAAAGTAGATAGACTTAAATAAGGCATGAAGACTTTATTTGGTTAGGTGAATAAATTTCATAGTCATTAATCCCATGGACTGTATGTATTTAGAAAAAATATTGACAATGTATTAATTATTGAATAGTGGAAGGAACTGATGTAAATAAAGTGGTACAAATATACTCTGATGTTGTCTCTTTTATGAAGTCATGCCTTTCTCCCCAGTACCACTTTGCTGCCACTTAATATTTAATGACTTGAATTGTAGTTACTGGAGTAGCATCATCTTCTAACCACTAGATTGTTTTTCTCTTACTCATCTTTATAATTTAGTCAGAGGCCTGGGTGGCATAAGTTGATGGAGACTAGCTGCTAACAGAAAGGTTGGTAGTTTGAACCCATCTGGTGACTCCATGGAAGAAAGGCCTGGTGATCTGCTCTGTAAAAATTACAGCCAAGAAAACCCCAAGGAGTAGTCCTACTCTGTAACATATAGGGTTGTCATAAGCAGGATGCCAACTTCACGGCAGCTAACAACAACATATGGTCAGTGCTTTCCATGCGGGAGGTCTTTAGTAAATGTGTATGGAATTGAATGAAAGTGAATTGAGTACAGGCCTCAGAGTCAAGAGCTCTGTTTTCTTAGTTCTAGTCCCCGCCTTGTCACTGACTAGTTGTATCATCAGTCCACAAATTTCTCTAGCCTTAGCTTCCTCCTCACCTTTGTTCTTTCCCTGTCACCATAATCATCATCATATGCTATCCTGTGCTGGACTATGTCAACCTTTATCTACATTGTGGTAACTATACACTCCCATATGGCAGCGAGTACTAAGGGTTTTACATGTGGTACAGCCATACCTCAGATATATTGCAGATTCTCTTCCAGTGCACTGAAATAAAGCAAATATCACAATAAAGCAAGTCACAGGGAATAGTGCCTAAGGCATTTGACTGCTAATCAGAAGGCTCGTGGTTCAAACCCACCAGACACTCCTCGGAAGGAAGGTTGGGCAATCTACTTCCATACACATACCACCTCAGAAATCCAAGGTGGGGTTGCTATGAGTTGGATCCGACTTGATGGCAGTGAGTTTTAGTTTTTTAGTGCATCTAAAAGTTATGTTTACACTAGACTGTAGTCTATTAAGTGTGCGATAGCATGATGAAAAAGTTTGAAATATTGTAGAACTACCAAACTGTGACAGAGAAACATGAAGTGAGTACATGCTCTTGGAAAAATGGCTCCAATAAACTTCTTCCATTCAGGGTTATCACAAACCTTTAATTTGTAAAAAAATGCAATATCTTTGAAGAGCAGTAAAGTGAAGCACAATAAAATGAGGTGTGCCTGTATTTTATTTAATCCTGACAATTTATGAGATGAATATTATCTGCCCCATTTTCCAACTGATAAAACTGAGGCTGGAGATCGAGTGCCATGTGTAAGGCACTAGCAAATGGTTGAATCAGGATTTGAACATAGGACTGAGTAACGTTTGAGTAATGTCTATTCCTGAAGCTTCCTTTCAATCAGAATTATTTACAGGAAACCCCACTCTAAACTCGAATCCTATTTTCAGTTTATATTTTAAAAAACAAAACAAACAAAAACCTCACTGCCTTCGAGTCAGTTCAACTCATAGCGACCTCCCCTTGGGTTTCCGAGGTGGTATCTCTACAGAAGTAGATTGCCCAACGTTCCTTCCAAAAAGAGGCTGCTGGGTTTGAACTGCCAGCCTTCTCTTTAGCAGTCAAATGCCTTAGGCATTACACTATCAGAGCTCCCTTCAGTATATAATGCACACTCAGAAATAATGCACACATGCATATAATGTGCATCACAGCCATAGCTAACACAGGAGGGGGTTGCACGCTTTGAAAAAAAAACAACAACATATAATGTGTGTGTCTCGGAAGGAAGGTTGGGCAATCCTACTTCCATAGTGATACTGCCTCGGAAACCCAAGGAGGGGTCGCTATGAGTCGGGGCCAACTCGACGACGGCACATAACAACAACAACAACAACAATGTGTGTGTTATTTGCATAAAGCTACAGTATAACCTGTCCCCACCCTTTTCCCCAATGTATTACAACAGAAACACCACTTACATTATCAATAATCATTGTTGGTATTAATACAAGATGCAAGTATTCCTCAAGAAATGTTACATCGTCATAGTGGCCACAAACTAAATTATTGGGTAGAAATATTGAATGTTGCAGCCAAATAGAAGATGAGTGTGATGAGTCTTACCTGTGACTATGGAAGGAAACAATTATTTCTGAGTCTGTCTCAAGCTTTCTCTGTGACCTTCAACAAGCAAATTCACCACTTTGTCAATATCTTGAGGTAAATTGATGACAGTGCTCAAAACCGAAAACCAAACTCACTGCCATCGAGTCCATCCCCACTCATAGCAGCGACTCCTTGGGTTTCCAAGGCAGTATCTCTATGGAAGCACATTGCAGTGCCTAAGGCATTTGACTGCTAACCAGAAGGCTGACAGTTCAAATCCACCAGCAGCTCCTCGAAGGAAGGTTGGGCAATCTACTTCCGTAGTGATACCTACCACCTTGGAAACCCACGGAGGGGTGGTTATGAATCAGATCCACTCCACGGCAGTGAGAGAGATGATAATGCTCAGTGCCTACTTACTGCATGCACTGTTTTGTAATTGAGTGTGTTGGTCAAGGGCTATGAGATGGAAGGAAAGTGTGTTGTTTTTATATAACAAATTGCACTGTACCTGGGGCAGTATGGGGTAGTGGAAAATGCAGGGATTCTGGAAAGCAATATTAATCTCTTTGTCTTGTTTCCTTCTTTTAAAATGGGAGGTGGAGTTGGATGTTTTGGACGATAACTGGCAATTCCCGTTCTAAATGCTGAAGTTCTCCACTTAAGCTCATGGAGCTATTGCTTTTACATGTCTTAGAAACAGAAATGAATTTATTATTGTTTGGGACTGACTAGCATCAACAAAGAATCTCTGCTGACATCTGCCATTCTTTAAATACAATAATATAACCAAACTAAACATAGTTATTAAGAAATCATAGCTCATAAGTAAGACAACGATGAGCTTCAGCTACTGTTGTCCACTTGGTTCACGCTCTTTTAAACGTTTCATATCCCCGCCCCTCGCGCCCCCCCCCCCCCCCGCTAGTAACTACCGTAATTACGGAATTGCCTTCTCTTCCAGGGATTAAGTGCTTGCGTTAAGCACATCGTTGGGATCCTTTTGCACAGCGTTTCCCCAAGGCATTCTGAGTATATTGTCCATAATTTGCGTTAGGATCGCTTATGTTGCAAATTTTTTAAACAAAACTATCTGAATTGCTGATGTATACAGTTCTACATATTTAAGCGGGTGGGTCACAATGGGGTCACAGGAAACTTCAAGGTAAATATTGGCGTCAGGAGAAAGACTGGGCCCAGTCAAAGCTTCACCAATCTCTCTCCAGAGCAGACGGATTAATTTTTGCTTTTAACACATAACAACTGTTCCCTGGCCTCGTAGCCCAGCGACCCTGTGCAAAAGCGGTGCGAGGTTGCGGTCCCGGGACAGGCATTTGGGGCGAGAGCACTCATACCCAGGAGGAGTAATCTCAGCTGGAACGTCCCGGCACAGCCCAGTCGCGATTCTCTCGCGGACGTGGTTACTATTTCTTTCAAAATGATCTCCGCGCTGTGAGTCTGATGCGCTGAGTGTAAACTGCTTTCCATTGAAACGATTGCATCCCAAATACTCCAGTCCAAGAAAGGGTATTAAAAGTGACAAAGAAAGGGGGAGGGGGCTTTGGAGAGACCTCTGGGGGCTTGGAGCTGGCGATCCCCAATGAGTGGATGGAAGGGGCTAGTAGAGCCCTAAAGTGTCTCTGAGAGGTGGGTGAACGCGGCTCGGGAGGTAAGAACACAGCGCCAAGACTGGGGTCGGTGGAGTACAGGGGGCTGCAGCACTGCCAGACCGCAGCCTCCCCGCGCCCTGCCTCCTACCTCCTGCGGAGTCGCCGAAGGAAAGGGATATAAAAGCAAAACCCTAGCTTAGGATGTGAGGTGGAGGGTCCAGCAGTCCTCTTCCAGTCCTGCAGCTGCCCGCGCCCCTCCAGGAGGGCGGGGACGAGGTGAGAGCCGGGCAGTGGCAATGCGCTCCGCCTCCATGGCGCGGAGTCCGCGGCCCTCGCCGCGCCTCCCCCCCTGCCGCATGTGAGCAGTGTTTTGTGCCTGGGCCCCGCTCCTCCTCCTCCCCGGCGCGCTCCCCTCCCCCAGCGGCCGAGAGTGAGTGCCAGCGCCAGAGAGCCCGAGCCGCCGCCGCTGCCGCGGAGCGCGCCAGAGACGCCGAACAGGTGGCCGGAGGCTGCGGGCGCCGAGGCGAGGGCGGAGGGCGGAGGGCGGCCAGTGGATAGCAGCGAGAGCCGCCGGCTGCGCGGGCCTCCGGGCGCCGAGCATGCGAGCCCAGCGGCCCCCCGGCCGCGCAGCCGCCCCGCGCCCCTAGTCGCCGTCGGCTGCGCCCGGGAGCCTGTTGTGCTGTCTCTGACCCGCCGCCGAGCGGAGGCTCCGCCGCGTGCTCCCAGGGGTTTCAGCCGCCCCTGCCAAGGGCCTTTCCAGCCGAGGGCTCAGTAAGGGAGCGAGCGCGGGACCGCGGGGGCGGCGGCAGCATGAAAGTGACCGTGTGTTTCGGGAGGACCCGGGTGGTCGTGCCGTGCGGAGACGGCAACATGAAAGTTTTCAACCTAATCCAGCAAGCAGTGACCCGCTATAGAAAGGCCATCGCCAAGGTGAGGGGCCGGGGGCTGGGCGCGCGGGGGCGCTGGAGGGGCAGGGGGGCGGCGGAGCGGGGAGGGGAAGGGAGGGAGTGCTGGAAGAGGAGGAGGAGGAGGAGGAGGAGGGAAGGCGCCCGGGATCAATATGGCGCTTCCTGGAAAGGGGGAGGAGGGAACGCGGAGGGGGAGAGGCGGGGAAAAGGAAAGTGCGGCGGCTGGGCTGCGGGCCAGGCTGGCCTCGGCAGGGCGACCGGTCCGGGGTCCCGGCGTTCTCCTCGCCCCGGAGTTGCAGAGCGGGCTGGAAAGTTTTCAGCTCCCAGCGGGACGGCCGGAGCGAGTGGGGCAGGCGGGCACCCGAGGGAACTGCATCATGGCTGCGGCCGGGACCCGCCTCACGGGCCGGAGGCGACAAGGGTGCGGGCACAGCGGCCAGACCCCGCGCTTCTCCAGCCCGCACCTGGGGCCAAGCGCGCCCGCCCCGCCGCCCCTCGGGGCTCCACGGCTCGCCGCTGCAGCGGTCGGCAGTGCTGCGGGGTCATTGGGCAGAGGAGTGCTGCGCCGCGCGGGCCGGCGCCGGCGCTGATTACTGGCTGCCTCCCCGAAGCCTTGTAAAAAGGAGCAAAAACCCCAAATCAAACGCGCCGAGGGCGCCGGGGCCATCCTGGCTGGACGCCTCTCTCTTGGGCCGGTGGCTGCGGCCAGTGGAAATCCAGTCCCAGGCCCTTCTCTGATTCAGGCCCTGTGGGCAAAGGCTGGGGAAAATGGAACTTTTTTTGGTGCGAGAGAGTTTAATTATTCCATGTACGACGGAGAGGGGTGGCATTTTTTCTCTCCACTCCTTCTGGGATTGGAGATAATAAGTGGGGGAAAGAGGCCAAAGCAAAGAGCGTTTTTCTCCCTCAACAGGGCACTCCTGCGCGTTTTGGGTCGCGGTGGGTGGGAGGAGAGTCTCTGGCTCGGGGTCCAGAAGGCGGCCCCAAAGAGGGACAACCGCTCTCAGTCGCTCGCGAGCGTTTGCTGAACAGAGAATCCCCGTGATTTAGAGGCTCTGGAGCAGGGCTCCTTAATAAAGAACAATCCTTGAGTCATTCACTGAGTTAAAAGTTTTCCTGCTAGGAACTCAGCTTTTACCTCTGTGGAACTAGTTTCTTGTAGTGCCGGCACTGCACAGCCAAGGCATGATTTCGGAGTTGAGTAGATTTCCCTTTTTCTTAGTGGAGTGATAACATTGTTTCCTCTTAACTGCATTCCTCTACAATGTGTCAGAAGTGAAAAGGCATTTTGTTAAATTGTTTTATCGGCTGTGTCTGTGTTTGACAACGGCCCACGCTGAAGTTGCTCTAAAGCACCTGAGGATACTTCCTTTGGAAAGATACGGTAACTAGTTTGGTGGAAAGCGCATCTACATCCCTG
>NW_006921677.1:3562878-3568050 GCF_000298275.1 Orycteropus afer afer
CCCCCCCCGAATTTGTTCCTGATAGTGGTCAGGCTCCTGTGGGCTTTGGGTTAGCAGATGAGGAAGAAGGTGGCTTTGCCAGCCTAAGTGAGTATACAGCGTTGATTCAGAGCACACTGTGCCATCTACCAATTCTCTCTTAAATTAGGAAGAAAATAAATTTTTCCACTATTATATTTAGAAGTATGTATTGAGAAAGAATCCAATGTAGTAGCATAAAATTGGTGTTGTGAAGATAATCTTAGGGAAACTCAAGTGATAGGTTGATTCTAACGGCTCTAAAATGTTCCTTATTGTTGGTTTAGCTCTTTTCTTGAAAATCGAATAAAATTGGTGGAATTTGGGCATCTGTTTATCTTGCAAAGCTGACAAGGAAAAAAAAAAAAACCTTTCTAAACCTATTTAGCATTTTGAAGGTTTATATGGGAATGACAGTTTATGATCTCAGTGTTGTAATTGATTCAGGTTGCTCATGTACTCTGCAAACCAACAAAATAAGTCATGAATGGAAAGGAATACAACAATGTGTATTCTGCACTGTGCTTAGGTTCCTAAGTATTGTTGTTAGGTGTTGTTGAGTTGGTTCCAACTCATAGTGACCCTTTTACAACAGAATGAAACACTGTCCAGTCCTGCACCATCCTCATGATCCTTGTTGTGTTTGACTCCATTGTTGCAGCCACTGTGTCAATCCATCTAGTTGAGGGTCTTCCTCTTTTTCGTTGACCCTCTGCTTTACTAAGCATGTTGTCCTTTTCCAGGGACTGGTCCCTCCTGATAACATGTCTGAAGTATGTGAGACAATGTCTCTCCATATTCACTTCTAAGGAACGTTCTGGTTGTACTTCTTCTAAGCCAGATTTGTTTGTTCTTCTGGCAGCCCATGGTATATTCGGTATTCTTCACTAACATCACAATTCAAATGCATCAGTTCTTCTTTGGTCTTGCTTACTCTTTCTCCCTTGAATAGGCAGAAGTTGGAGAACATTTTTGACTTTACTAATTTTACATGTTTAAAATTAGTCTTATTTCATCATGTATGCAGTGGCTGTTGGTTGACAAATATATCTCTTAAACATATTAACAAATACAAATGTTTTGAGTATTCGTTCATTGCACACAAATTTTAAAGGGATTTCATATTTCCAATGCACTGTTCTGAGTATTGGACATCCAGGGACAGCCTGCTTTGTAGAAAATGGATTGTAAGAGCCCAGACAAGAGGTGAAGGAGGCTAGTGGTGTGGACCAGTATGTACAGTGGATAGAAGAGGATGTGTCTGAAGTATTAGGTAATGGAGTTGAGAGGCCTTGATGATAGATCTGAAGTTTGTTCTTAGATACTAGTGATGGTTGTTTCTCTAAAATGTGGTTTTCTTAATGAAGGCTGGGAAGTCATAAAGAGACAGGGTATGTGATCTGAATTTTGAAGGCTAAGCATGAGATTACCAGGTGGAGAAGGAAGGGTGATTCTCAGAGGGGGATGGTGGTGACAGCATTGTGGTTAGATATAAATGGCAGGGAAGAGTCAAAGATGATTCAGGGGTTCCCAAAATTACTTAAATGCTCTTTAATTGCAGTGCATAGTTTCAGTAGATAGAATTTAAGATGGATTTTTGAAGTATACAAAGTATAGTCATTGGGTTGCAAGACTTTTGGCTCTTAAATGTTGCAAGGGCCTGAGTGAATATCTTCTCAGTGCATTTGTAGTTTTCCCTCTTAAATTGCTAGGTAATGATTAAGATTAATCTTTTGTCTTTCTTCCTTCTTTTTTCACCCTATTTAAAGTGATGATGAAGCAAATACTTATTAACACTTGCTTTAAGTTTTATTCTCTTATTTCTCTTTCCCTCTTATTGTTTAATAGGAGAAGAAAATTCTGCATAAAAAATTTGGTAGCTGAGTAGCTGTAGTGTCTGGGTTGCTAGGTGACATGTGGTGATGAACTCCCATCTGGTGGGGGAAAATGTGAGAGGATCATGTTTATGCCTTTGAACAAAAACCAACAAAGCCAAAAAGAAAAAATAGAAAGAAAATAAAAATCCCAACTCAACAAGGCTTTCCTTGTACTAAGCATTTTGTAGTATTGGTGGAGATAATTTTTGGCATTATATATGAGCTGTATTCTCTTCAGGTTAAGCAAATAATTTTTCTGGAAAGTTGAGTGGAGTAACTTAATACCAGAAATATCCTCAGTAAGCAGATATCTGAAGGCTTGTACTTAGTCTGGTGAAAAATATTTTTGTGGTTATGATCACTGAGATATTGTTGAAAATGTTTTGGCTGTTTGTCCCCATCTACTCATCCTCACTCACTTGCTCTCAGAGGAGGACATGGAGAACCAGGTTACACACACCTTTCTCATGAATGTCAGGAGGACTGACACCATATATGTGTCTGTTCTTCTCACACCTGGGGTCTGACTCACCTATAATTCCCAATGGACACAGAGTACAGAATGCCAATAGAAAGTACAGTATTTGCTGAGGGGCTATTGTGTACAAATATCAGACTATACAAAGAAATATAAGACTATATTTTTGTACTCAAGAAGAATATAACCTAGTTTAGGGGACAGGGTGAATATATAAAACTATGAATAACAATAGGTGGTAGTATCTAATTGGCAGCAGGGTGGTACTGACAGTAATTGCTTCTGGATTTCAGAAGTGGGAGGAGCCATTATGGTGTATGGTGAGGAAGATTCCATCCAGTCACGGGGCTTGCATTCGGCTTAGTCCCTGGCAAGGCAGGCCTTGATTTAGGACAGTGCTTCTTACCTGGCTGGTGGAATGACTTGTCCTAAGAGATTTTGGTTCTATGGGTCTACAGCAGGGTCCAGGCTTGGAAGTCTGGAGAGCATCCCTTGTGATTCTGTGAAGTGGGAGTGCAGACATTGTAGGAAAGAGAACAGTGTGTACAAAGCTGTTTCTGGCAGCCAAGGCTGGTTTGGCTTCTGTGGAGGCTTCATGTCAGACTGGTGGGTAGGGATCAAGTTAAGGAGGACTGTCAAATGCCCACATGAGACACTGGGACTTTATATAATTAGGTGGTACAGAAACCACTGGGTTACATGAGCAGGACAATGATGTGGACAAGTGGTTCCCTAAAAAGATGGAAGAGCTAGACTGATGATGGAAGGGGGTGGGGAGAAGAAGAAGAGATAGAAGGTGAGAGTGAGTGATGGGAGTTGCTAGATTCTTAGCTCACTTTCCCCCCATTTGTTAGTATTCTTCTCAGGGAGTTGGTGGGAACTTTGGACTGGGTTTGAAGACTGGGTATATTAGCTGTTCAACGCTGGGCAAGTCAACACTTCAGAGCCTCATTTTTCTCATCTCTAAAGTAGGATAATCTCTCATAGGGTTAATGTGAATCTTGAACAGGTTGATGAACCTGAAATTCTTAACACTGAGTTTGGCACACAGTAGCTGCTCCAAACCTAAAAAACCAAATTCACCACCATGGAGTCAAATCCAACTCATAGTGACCCCTCCTTGGGTTTCCGAGGTGATATCACTGTGGAAGTAGATTGCCCAACCTTTCTTCCAAGGAGTGGCTGGTGGGTTTGAGCCACCAGCCTTCTGGTTAGCAGTCAAATATCTTAGGCACTATACCACCAGAGCTCCTAGTAGCTGCTCAGTAATTATTATTTGAATCATGGATATATTATGTCCACCAGTTTTGTTCTCTGGGAACCTTTCATAAGCAAAAACCAAACCAGACTCATTGCTGTTAAGTTGACTCTGATTCATAGCAACCTGTATTGGGTTTCCCAGGCTGTAAATATTTACGGAAGCAGACTGCCTCATCTTTCGTCCATGGAGTGGCTGGTGGGTTTGAACCACCAATCTTCTGGTTAGCAGCCAAATGCCATAATGACTACGGCACCAGAACTGCTTAATTGAATTAAAGAATTGGTTTAAAAAAAAAAAAAAAAGTCAGTATTGCCTAAGCATCATCATAATCAGAAGGGCAGATTGTGTGTGTGTGTGTGTGTGTGTGTGTAGTAGGGGTGGGCAAGGAATGTAAAAGCCACTGGTATTTGCTTTATTATTGGTTGATTTGATTATCTGGGTCTCTGTTTTTTGGACCACTGTTTCTTTTCCTCAAGCATGGAAACTTAATTTATTGTTACTATTACTGAAATAATAACTTGGATTGATGGACCGTGACTGTAATTGCACTTTTGAAAAAAATATTTTTAGGTGCTCTTGATTTCTGACTTCATGCAAGTTATGGTTTTTATGGAAATCTTGTGATCTGAGACTTTTCTGTGCAAATAAGTGTGTGTCTGCATGTTGTCACGTATTTACAAAGTTAGTGAAACTTTTATGAAAAAGGTTCTACTCTTGTAGGGATTGAGTGAAAATAAAGGCAAACAAAAATAGTGAAATGAAAGGCACTTCATTATTATTTTCTGACTTTCAAGAATAAAAATAATTTTTTGAAAGACTAATCCTTCTAAAATTCAGATCTTTTTGTGTTTTTCTGTTTAAATAGTGCCACTGTACCCTCTTTTTCCAGAGCCCAAAACCTGTGGCCTTAACATAGCCTGTCCCTTGCAGGATCCATTGTTCTCCACCACTCCTAGTGCCTCCAGCCAGAATCCCCATACCCCACTCAGTTGGAATTACTTGCGGTAATTACTAGCATTTTCTGTTTCTTCTCCCTGGAATCCTTGCTCCTCTTTCCACCCCAAAAGCGTCTCCTTATCCATTGACCCTCACCTCAGCTCAGCCATCTTGGGTAGGCCATCCTTATATCCCAAGGCTATGTGAGGTTTTCCCTCTTTCTGTGCTTTTCCTGGGGACTTCTATAGCTCCTGCGCTGCCCTCAAAGAATGTGCTTATGGTGTGCTATGTAAGTGTGCTTATCTGTTGAACAGAACAGCATCCCTTCTCCTTGCAGGCAAAATGCATGTAAATGATAGCATAGCCTTAGTCATCTTTGTATATCCACTATCTGTCCCATAGTAGACCTAAAGGTTGAATGAATGAAAAGTTGAGAATAAGGAGAGGCGGGGCAAGATGGCGGACTAGGCAGAAGGATTGCACAGACCCTCTTCAACAAAGAAAAGGGAAACCAATAAATACAGACACAGAAGATAATCTTGGACCCCCGAGCCTTGAAGGAAAGGATGCAGATTTGGACTAAACCCCAACTAGCAGAAGAA
>NW_006921677.1:3576135-3591052 GCF_000298275.1 Orycteropus afer afer
CCCGCCGCCAATTCTGTTCAAACCCACCAGCCACTCCTCAGAAGGAAGGTTGGACAATCTACTTCCATAGTGATAACCATCTTGGAAACTCAAGGAAGGGTTGCTATGAGTTGGATTCTCTCTTATGACACTCTCCAGTGGGCTCCACAATTTGTTGCAGTGGCCACACAGAACTCACAGACAATACTTAGGGTTATAGGGTTTATTAGGGAAGTAACAGATTACAACTCAGGATCAGGAACCACTCAGAATATAGTTCTTCAATCCAGGCAGCCTCTTCTCAGCTGTGCCTGTAGGCAGACCTCTCTCTGGCCCTCGGCCCTTCAGCCTGGCCTCTATCCTGATTGGGCAAGTGGTGCAGAGCTCTTAAGCTCTGCCAGTAAGGGCCTGGGGGCACCCAACTTCACCAGTCAGCCTTGGCCTCAAGGTGCTCAGCCCTCTTATTCCATGGGTTGGCAACCTGGCTCCATCAATAAGTGCCTGGAAGCACCTCATTCCTCCAAGAATTCTCCCACCCAAAGGTGCTCAGCTCTCTTGCTCTATATATAAGTCAGCACACTTACTGTAACCACCTTGCTCTGTGGGTGAGGAATCCTACTGTGCTGTCTTGTGTTGGTCTTCTGATTCTGCTACTGCTGTTTTTCTGCCACAGGTGTTTGCCATCTTGCATTGTTTCTGGTGTAACTGCTTTCTCTTTCTGTCTCCTGGGTCTAGGTGGTTCTCAGCACAGGAACCCCAGGTCCAAAGGATGCACTCCACTCCCATCTCTTCTTCTTGGTGGTAGTGAGGAACCCCCTTTCCACTTTTGGGACAGCTCATTTTAAGTTTGGCGTGATGGCAAAATTGACCAATCCCCTCATTAGGGTTCTGTACTCCTTATTTGTATAATTAGTAAGCTATACAGTCCCCTTAGGCCCTAAGCACCTTATTTACATAGTCCCACCTCAATGAAGTGGATTGACACAGTGGCTGTAATGATGGGCTCAGGTATAGCAGGGGTTGTGGAGCTGGCACAGGACTGAGTAGCGTTTCGTACTGTTATACATAGAGTTGCTATGAGTCGGAGCCAACTCGATGGCACCTGACAACAACAACAACCATTCATTTGGGAGGAGTTATAAGATCATAGTGAGAAGGGCTGTATAAAAGTGATCACACCACAGTCTGTTTTTCAGACTGCAGAGGATAGTCCTGGGGTTTGCATTAGGCCTGATTGAAGGCAGATATCCAGGCCATTGTGGGAAACTGGCCCTAAAACACACATATGCTCAGATTGGTGCCTCTAATTCTGTCAGTTGGGATGCTTGGGTGAGTACCAGGATTAAATAGAAATGTTTTGCTCAGAGAGGATCTGGCCAGTGTAAAGTGCTACTTGACAAGTGGTGAACATGGATGGATTTGTTGTGGAGGTAACATTAAAAATTCCACTTGGATCTCTACCCGTAAAAAGTTCTTTCCTCTATGGTAGGAGATCTTTATCTCCCTTTACAGTTGGATGTGTTGTCCTTGGGTAGTGAAAACAGTTAATGCATTCAGCTGCTAACCAGAAGTTTAGAAGTTCAAGTCCATCAAGAGATGCCCTGGAAGAAAGGCCTGCCATTTTGTCATTCCTGACAAAATCAGCCATTGAAAAAACTTTATGGAGCATAATTCTACTCTAACCCACAGAGTTGCCTTGAGTGTGAATCAACTTGAGGGCAACTGGTTTTTAGAGTTGGATGCAGACTGGTAATATCAAACTTGCAACAGAAAGTCAAAACTCTTTTTTTTTTTTTTTTTAAGGATGGAAAGAAATACTTAAAATTGGGCCAGGAGGGTGGTTCCCATAGGTTATTTTGCATGATTGTCTTTATCACATGAGTGTGAGTGGAGATGGTATCTTGACAATGATGAGCTGCCCTTATTAGGCCCACACAGTGTCCTTCCTCCACCTTGGGTTCTCATGCAACATTCCTACCTGGGACCAAGGTCACCATCAGTAGAACTCTAACTCACTGCCATTGAGTCGGATCCAACTCATAGCGACCCCTGCTTGGGTTTCCAAGGCAGTGTCTCTGTGGAAGTAGATTGCCCAGTCTTCCTTCCAAGGAGTGTCTGATGGGTTTGAACCGCCAGCCTTCTGGTTAGCAGTCAAATGCCTTAGGCACTAACAGAGGGTTAGTAAATTTAGAAAAAAAATACCTACATTTGGGGCTTTTCTGATTTACATAGAAAATAGAAAAACAAATAGCTTTATGAAAAAAAATGCAGAGTTCACTGATCAAAGTAGAAATGTGATCATTTTTTGGCTGTGTCTTTATTTTAGTCTACTTACAGATTTTTACATTTGTAAGGATTATGTAAAGTGACCCCCCTCCCCCTGCTGTGTCTTCTTGCTATAAAATTTCACTTTTCTTTTTTACTTTTATTTTGGTGAAAACATACACAACAAGACATTCACTAACATAACTTCCACTCGACATTTTACAGTGCAGGAACATTGATGACATTTTTTCATGTTGTGCCACCATTATTGCTATCCTTTTCCAAAATATTTCACCTCCATTAGTATAAACTCAGTGCCCTGCTTACAAAATTAAATTTTACTTTTGCTTATTCCTACCCCCCACCCCCTATCAATTGATATTGGTATTTACAAATAGGATTTTAAGCTCCACATCCAGATGACTTGAAAGCTCAGTTATTTAATCTCTTCTTTTTAAAAAGACTATATAGCATATATCCAAGAGAAATGAAAATATTCTACACAAACATGTATATGTGAATGCTTATAGCAACATTTTAGCCAACAAATGGAAATAATGCAAATGCCCATCAGCTGATAAACAGGTAAACAAAATGTGGTATGTCCATATGTTGGAATATTATTTAGCAATAAAATGGAATGAAGTGCATGCTACAATGTGGGTAAATGCTGAAAATGCAATACTTAGTGAAGGAAGCCAGTCACAGAAGACCATGTGTTCTTTGACTTCATTTATTTGAAATTTCCAGAATAGAGAAATCCACAGAGAGAAAATAGAGTAGTGGTTGCTAGGGCTGGAAGGTAGAGGGGAATGGGGAGTGGCTATTAATGGGTATAGGATTTCTTTTTGGGGTGGTGAAAATGTTCACAACTCTGTGACTATACTAAAAGAATTGTGTGTTTGAATTGGTGGATTTTATGGTAGATGATTATATATCAATATATATGTTTTTAAAAATAGACTGCGTAAGCCCCTATGATCAAGATTCCATTTTTAGAGATTATATAGTTCTGAAAGTCCCATAAAACAACACAAAATCTATGTGTCAGAGATGTTCAAAAACCTCAAATGAAAAGTGATGATCTTTAGGAGTTTTCCATACAATGTGTAAGCCCTCCTTTCCCAGGCCTGACAACTTTATTCTGTTACTAGTTGGAAAGGTCTTGATTGTTGAGCCTCCAAGTCTCTGATCTCTCCCTGTTATATTCCTACACTCTCTATCCCTAAACTTTAAAGGTTTCACTAACTGTTAACCTCTTCTCCCTCAGCCACAGACTCCTTTCCTCCCAGCTTAATGAAGGTTCATTCGGATGCCCCAGAGATTTCATAGTGGAAGGGCTTTTCCAGTTTTTAATTATGACCCCTAGTTGTTTTGTGCTTTGGGAAATCCCACACACTCTTTGAGCCTCAGTTTTCCCATCTCTTGTTGCTGACCCACTTTGTGTATTCATAAGTGCTGAGCTGGGCTTCTGCCATTAGTTCCCTAAGCTATACTTGAACACTTTGGACTGCTCTGTTGGTTATGGTGACCATGGGGACCATGAGTCAAGAGTGATGTGCAATGGCATTTCAAAGGAGCAAACAGAGAGCAGACTCTCTTCAACATCACCCCACCTAATGTCCCCTGTGAGAATATTTATGCCCTTGCGTTGAAATGATGACACTTATCTCTTAGGTCAAACAAAATCCTGTTGAGAAGATAAATTTTGCCCAGTGTGCCCTTCAGGATTCCTTCTTGTCTCACGATAAATATCTTCTTAAGGTAAATACGCTCAGAGATGATTAGTAAGGTCATTCCCTTTGGGAATTATCATTAAATATATGATACTGTGTGTATATATGTGTCTTAGGCTGGGTTCTCTAGAGAAGCAAAGCCAATGAAATACACACACACACACACACACACTTATGGAGGGAGAGATGGGTGGAAATTTATCTCAAGGAAATGGCTCATGCAGTTATAGAGGCTGGCAATTCCCAAGTCTGTGGGTCATAGGGCAAGCTGGAGGCTTCTTCTGACTCACACAGTTGCAGGAGGCTGACAAACCTAATAGGCAGGCAGTATAGCTGGCTGCTGGTTTCAGAGGCTGAGGAATCCAATATTGGCAGGTAAAATGGCAAGTTGTGGGCTCACAGTCTGTGAAGACAACAATCCCAAGATCAACAGGCAATATAACAGGCCACTGGTTCAAGTCCAGGAACTAGAGATGATGATGAGCCAGATGCAGGATCTAGATCCAGCAGAAAGCTAGAGACCTTTCCCAATGCTTTTCCATATATACTGGAAGCAGGCCACACCCCGAAGGAAACTCCTTTTCCACTGTTTGATTGCTCATAGCACACCTCATCATGGAGGTGATTACATTATATCAGATTGCATCATGGGGAATAAGTACATCATAATTGCTAAACCACTTAAAATCACGGCCTGGCCAAGATGACACACAACCTTAAATAACACAATACATATACCCACATATTCATGAAGTTGTTGGCTTTATGATAATATCCATGTAAGTGGTTTTGAGATAACAGTTTAATATTATTTCTTCCACTCTTGATTTTTCTTTAACATTTAAGTACTCACTGCCATCAAGTTGATTGCGACTCACAGTGACCCCTCCTTGGGTTTCCAAGACAGTATCTCTACAGAAGTAGATTGCCCAGTCTTCCTTCCAAGGAGTGGCTTGGTGGGTTTGAACTGCCAGCCTTCTGGTTAGCAGTCAAGTGGTACCATAAGATAATTTTTTGGAACTCAGATTTTTTTTCCTGGTGTGTGTGTGTGTGTGTGTGTGTGTTTGTATGTGTGTATGTGTGGGGAGTTCTGGTGGCATAGTGCCTAAGGCATTTGACTGCTAACTAGAAGGCTGGTGGTTCAAACTCACCAGCCACTCCTCGGGAGGAAGATGGAGCAATCTACTTCTGTAGTGATACCATCTTGGAAACCCAAGGAAGGGTTGCTATAAGTCTAATTGACTCAATGGCAGTGAGTTTTGGTTTGTTTTTTTGGTTTGTGTGTGTGTGTGTGTGTGTGTGTCTATTTTCCATTCATACCCCATCTCTTTGGATTAGAAAACTTGTGGCAAAACAGTGAAGGTGACCAAGTTTTCCTATTTTATGCTGTTGTATACTTTCTTAAAGGAAGTGATGACTGGGCAGATGGTGGGCAATTCCCAGGCTATACTGTTTGCTCTGCATGTCACCAGGCAGAGCTATTTGCTTGGCCTTGTGTGGTGGGAACAGGTTGTGCTAGGCTTCTGAAGGAGTGGGTTCTTCTTCCAGCAGCCTCACCAGTCTTCTAGAAGGAAAGTGGCATCAGAATCCAGCTGACAAGTACACGCCTGGAGAGGCTGAGGAGATGAGGGAAGAATCAATGAAGGCTGAGTCATCTCATTCGGAACTGGACTATTTGAATCTGTATTTCTGAAAAGGCCTATTTGAGATATCCTAAAATAAGACTCAATGTTTCTTTCTCGAATACTTTGGGAAGAAACTTGCTGTATATTTCAAAAACCTAAAATTGCTCAACAATAAAAATATGTTGTATTAACAGATTTAAAAACGCAGAGAAGAGTGTGCCGTTTCTGTCAGTCATTGATAAGCGAATGGGATTTTTTTAAGGTTCTATTTTACGTATACAATAAAAGTTGGGAAATCTTTTCATGTCAGTGTTTTAATTTTCTAAAATCCAGTACTAAACCCAAAAATAAAAAAAGAAACTTTTCCAGGGCACATATTTTCCTATACCACAGAGACATTTAAGAAGTATTAATTTATAATTCTGAAACCAAGTTGCAAAGTCATATGTGAATAATGGTTAGCCAGGTTCCTGCCTGGCAGGGTTATACTCTAAACCCAGATTTCTATTATTACAGCCGGCAGCACCTGTAGAATAGGAGGTAAAATGTATAGGATATTGGTTCCTGATGTACGACCACACAGGATATGACTAATCACTGAATCCATTAACACTGAATGTAAGTTTTGGTATCTTTACCACTTTGTTACAGATCCTTTCAAATAAAGTGGATTTATAAGTGAAAGTGCATTTGTGTAGAATTGTTAACTGTTTGAACAACTACGTCTGGATGATAGTGGCATTGTAACATTTGTAGTGTTTAAGGTATATAAGTGAGTATATTTTAAATTATGATGGCACATGTTTATTAGGAGAATGTTTTAATAAGGAAATCTGAAAAGCTAATAAAAACTCCTGAACTTTCCATGATGGGGTCTGTTTTATGTTTTTCATTTTGTGACCCACTGTGTAAAACACAGATATTTGCAAAAGCACTATTACTTGAAAGGGGACAGTTTGGTGTTTTTTTCCCCTAGGAAACAGGAGGGAGTTCTGGTGGCATAGTGTCTAAGGCATTTGACTGCTAACCAAAAGGCTGGCGGTTCAAACCCACCAGCCACTCCTCGGAAGGAAGGATGGGCAATCTACTTCTGTAGAGACACCACCTCAGAAACCCAAGGAGCGCTTGACGGCAGTGAGTTTGGTTTTTTGGTTTAGGAAACAGGAATCTGAGTGACCATACTCTGGACCAGAATTTAGAAGAGTAGATTCCAACATCTGTATATTTGAGTGCAAGACCATAACCACTGAGCCTGGAAGTCTTGCTTCTAATGTTGTCTACTTCATGGGATTGCAGTCAGGGTTAAAGAGAGAATGTGAAAAAATGTTGTAGAAAATTAAGCAATAGAAGTTAATAGCTGTTGCTGTCCTTTCATTTTTTGCTAAGAATGGTTGCCAGTGATTAAGGCTCCCTTGTATTTTTTTCTTATCCTCATTAGAACTGCATGAGATATGGGAAATTGAATGTGTGGTAAAACTATTTTCTTTATATTGAAAAAAAAATAAGGAAACATTCTTCACCAATTTAAAAAATAAAATTCCAGTGACATTGATTGGGATGCTGCAAAGATGTCCGTTATGAGAGAAATTTCCCAGGTTTTGGTTTTGGCCCCTGGTAGCTTTGAGCTTTGGCAAATCCTATAACCTTCAATTTTTCCCATCTGTAAATTAGGGATAAATTATCTTTTGTTGATGGTTGTGGTGGTTAAGTTTGTGTGTCAACTTGGCTAGGCTTGGTTGAGTGGCTCGGCAGCTTGATGTAGTATTTATTACTCACGATGTGACTGGTAATCAACTCCATGGTGGAATCTACTGTGAGCAGCTGAGTAGCCGCTTTTGAGTATGTATAGCCTGCTTCCTGTATATAAGAAACAGCTTTGGGAATGGTCTCTAACTTAGGGCACGCTTGAACCCTGCATGTAGCCATGTCGTTCAGCAGCCTGCCATGCTCTGTCAATCTTGGGACTTTCAGTGCACTTGAATTAATGGCCTGCCATGTGGTTTGGTAACATTGGGACTGTGCCTTTTTACTTGTCAACCTTAGGCTTGTTAGCCTCAGCAGCCAGCAGCTGTTTGAGTAAAGAAAAGCCTCTAGCTCCAGTGGTCTGGGAACAGGAGGCAGAGCTGGTGTCAAGGTTGAGGGACTTTCACACAGCCTCTAGAGCATGGCAATTTCAACTTGGACGTAAAGCCTCCAAACTGTTAGAGAATAAACTCCTGTTTCTTCCAGCCATCCTATTTGTGGTATATTCTTGTCACACCAGCACTAGGTAACGAAAACAATGGTCATGACTACAAGTAATTTAATGTAGGTAATGCCTATGTCGTATAATATACTCTCAGTGAATATTAGTTCTTTTTCTTTCTCATCAAGTTTTAAACATAAATTGGGGACAACTTCAATGGCCAATTGCAAAGTCATATTAATTTTTATTTGATTTATGATAACAAGAGTTATTTTTAAAGATGATCCGTGAGCCACTTTTTTTTTCCTCTTCGAAAGTGCCATAGTAATACCAGGTGTTAGTATTTACTAATTCATTTGGAAATAGATGAAATAATTCTAGGTCCAAGAATGTCCAGATTGCCCAATAGTTAGAGGTGATTATTTTTACAGATAAGAATTATGCATGGCCAACTATCTTAGCTGGTGGATTTTTCTACTGGTAGCCTTTGTTAGTTTATAAAATAATTGCAGGTGTCCTACTGCTGGATCAGGAAATTAAAATTTCTTTGCTGTATCTACAGTTTTTGAAAGGAATTGGCTACACATTCACCATTAAAAAAAAAATCTTTTGAAACTTGGAAGGAATAAAAGTAGAAGCTGTAAATACAATCGCTATTTCTAAAATGCACAGATAAAGACCTTTAGCAGTTATTAACTACTAGTACTGAGAATACCCTGGAGCTCAAAGAGATAATCTCAGTTATAAAGGCAAACGGGAAAGTCGACATTTTTGTGACCTCTCTAATCCTTTATTATATAGGCCTCTATAATTCATGTGCCCATAACACTTCTTTACTCTTCTTTAGGTCTTGCCGTGGTGATTTTGGGTGGCTAAATCTGCAATAAAGGAATACAGAAAGAACATCTTTTGCTTAGGTAGGTAGGTATAAGGGTTGACAGATTGATGCACCTTTTAATACTTTAGTTCAGCTAAAGGCACCCAATGCCAATCACCTGAAGACTTCACCCAGGAGTTGACCTATTTATTATGATAAATAAGGAGTGATGTCTTTCTGGCTTCTTCAGCTTCTGGGCATGGCAAATATATTACATCAGATTGTCAGTGATGGCAAGCATTGATCTACTGGTGGATAGATGGGTGTACAGGCTGAATGATCAGGTATGTCTAGGCAGGGGGCAGTTGGCCCATGAGCATGTATAGAATTTTTTTTTCTCTTAAGAAAAAAATATATATTACATCATATTTGTAGTGTTATCAACACCTTTGTTTCATAATCAAGGGGACCACCTCCTCACCCATTTTTTTGCCCTACCACAACATTGAACACTGTTTTCTTTGAGGACCTTAAACATCTAATTAGTTGAAATAATGGCTCCTCCCTCTCCTTATATGTGGTTAGGAAAGTTGCTAAGTAGTGATTAAAATAATAAAGCTTATCTAGTTGTGCAACTTTCATATTTTGACTTTGTTCCCTTCTAGTTTTTGTTTGTAAACATTGTTTCACATAAGTGCCTTGGAAATCCAAAGCTTTAGTTTGATACAGGACATGAAAAAGGGGTATTAACAACATGTAAAACTGAAAACCAAAACCAAACCTGTTGTTGTAGAGTTGACTCTGCCTCATACTGACCTTGTAGGACAGAGTAGAACTACCCCCACAGGGTTTCCAAGGTTATGATCTTTATGGAAGCAGACTGCTACACCTTTCTCTCATGGGGCAGCTGAAGTTTTCCAATCGCTAACTTTCCAGTTCACAGAAGAGCGCTTAACCCCTTTATATGTATATATAAGGAGCTCTGGTGGCATAGTGCCTAAGGCACTTGACTGCTAACCAGAAGGCTGGTGGTTCAAATCTACCAGCCACTCCTCGGAAGGAGAGTTGGGGAATCTACTTCCATAAAGATTTACCACCTTGGAAACCCAAGGAGGGGTCGCTATGAGTTGGATCCGACTCAATGGCAGTAAATTTTGTTATATATATGTGTATATGTGTGTGTGTGTGTGTGTGTATATATATATATATATATATATATATATATATATATATACACACATAAATTTTATAAATACCTTCTCTTTATTCTTCATGGTGCTTTGATAATGAAAGTGATGAATGGTGTTTTCAAAAACTTTCCAGAATAGCCAAGCATTTTGTAACAAAACTGTAGAGAAATAACTCCAGGGGACTTTTAAACAGATTTTATTCTGTTTTGACAGGTGGGTGAAGTGGGATTTTTTTTTTTTTTTTTTTAAATGTTTGGAAGGATGGTCACCAAAAAGTTCAGTTACCATCATTTCTGGATGGTAGATGGTCGAGTGATTTTAAATATTTCTCTTGCTCCTTTTTTTGTATTGCTTGAATTCATTTCAGTAAGGATGTTTGATTTTCACAAAAACTATAAAACTATTTTTATTTATTTCCTTCACCCAAGTTAATAGTCTGTGTCTACCCTCTGGTAGCATAGTGCCTAAGGCATCTGACTGCTAACCAGAAGGCTGGCGGTTTAAACCCACCAACCACTCCTCGGAAGGAAGATGGGGCAATCTACTTCCGTAGTGATACTGCCTTGGAAACCCAAGGAGGGGTGCTATGAGTCAGGTCTGACTCGACAGCACATAACAACAACAACAACACCCTCTAGTTAGTGGTTTACCCTCTCTTCCCCACCTATGAGTGGAATTTTAGTCTGAAGCAGAAGGGTTTTGGGTCCTAAGTTCAGGTTTTTTTCACCTATAAGAAAGGAAGCTGCTTCCTTTATCAATTCCGGGCAGTGTTATTTTCAGCTCAGTCCCTACTTTTGGTGCCATAAAGCTTTTTAGGTCAGGACTTGGATGTTCAAAAGTTGTTGCACAAGAGATGCCGTATCAGGGATAGTATTTACCTCTCAGGTTGAGGAGTTGTAGAAAGTACCTTTAACAGCGATACCTATCACTTTTTCTCAGCATAAGTAATTGAGAAGGAGTTTCAGATGTTGGAGGAGAACCAGGAGACAATGTAATGGGAGTACATCTACTCCTCACTTATCGACTGTCTCATTGTCTGATATTTCCCATTTACTGCAGTAGTAAAAAATCTATCCAACTGTTCTGGCCATTAACAGTGGCTGTGAAGGTTAAGGTTATGTGTCAGATTGGCTGGACTATGATTCTCAGTGGTTTGACAATTATGTAAAGACGTAATTTGGCAGACATGTAATGATGTGGTCATCCTCTATTTTATGATCTGATGTGGACATCCTCCATTTTTGTGTAATGCTGATTTTCACATAATGATCTGGTCTTTGGAACTGAACCATTTCGATAAGTGAGGAGTGGGTCTAAGGCTATTATTATCAACATGATAGGTAGTGCTAAGAGAGTTTTATAGAGAGCTCTGGTGGCATAGTGCCTAAGGCATTTATTTGACTGCTAACCAGAAAGCAGTTCAAACTCACCAACCACTCCTCGGGAGGAAGATTGGGCAATCTACTCTGTAGTGATACTGCTTGGGAAACCCAAGGAGGGGTCGCTATAAGTCAGATCTGACTCGACGGCAGTGAGTTTGGTTTGGTTTTAAGTGTTGGATTGAGTTCCTTATGTGTTTACATTAATCCCATGGGGTGGAGGTATTGATGCAGCCCCTATTTATAGGTGAGGAAGTATGGTCTAAAAAGAATAAGGAAATGGCTATAGGTTGCCCATCTGGCATGTGACTTGGCCTTGTTAGGCAGACCCTTCTGGCTGCAGAGCCTACACTTTGATTCACAACATCATGGCACATTGACATGGCTGGTGCATGTTAGGATGCTTCAGTTACGCAAGGATGAATGAACAGTGCTTATAGAAGCAGAACAGGTACTGTTCTGACTTTAGTTTGCTGGGATGACTCATACAGGTTTAGGGAAGGAATGCACCTTTGGGGTGACCTAGACATTGGTGAGGGTCAAGGACATTTAGCCAGCTGTCAGAGACCTTTGCTATTCAAGAATGAGCCATTGACTAGCAGTATTGGCTTTTCTCAGAAACTTGTTCTATGTGTAGACTCTTGGACCCTATCCTTGACCTCTGTATCAGAATCTGTATATTCACAAGATCCCTCAATGATAGCAGAGCAGTTAGTTATCAACCTTGGCTGCAAGGTAGGAACACCAGATTAACATATTGTTGCCCAGGTGCCAACACATACTAAGAAAATCAGTGTTTCTAAGGTGAGGATTGGATATCGATATTTCTGCAAAGCTGGAATGGGAACCACTGGTCTACAGCAGCTAGCGGTTGTTGCATTGTGTGATGTGGCTGTGCGCTGAAGATTCTGGAGCACAAGCTGAGAGTAGCAGCTAAGTTGCTCCAGGGCTGAGCATGTGTGACAATCTTTACCTTTTCATTTCTGATGTTTGAAGTCACCCAGTTCTCCTTTGTGTTAATTTTGTTGAGTTTTATTTATAGAAACAATGGACACCGTGTGTGTTAAATATTCCTTGGGTTTTAGCTCTTAAATCTAAGTGATGTCTAGTGAGTTTAAACAAAACAACTCACTAAACTAAACAAAAATGGGTTGAAGGAACCAGGAAGCACAAGGAAATAAATAGCACGAGGGTATAGTAATGAGAGGGGAAATAGAAAGGTCAGGCTCAGTAAGATACTTGAGTTATGTTGTAGTCAGATTATGTCCTCTCTGTACATGGTGATATATAGAAACAGGACAACTGAAGGTTTTTGGTTGGGAGTGAAGCAGGGAAAGAGGGCTAGGAGTTATATAACTTGTGCTAAAGTTTCTTTTCAAGCTTATCTGTTTATGTACATCTATCTGTTGGGGGAAAATAATATGAAAGGAGACTATAAGCATACTTTCACAAGGCCAAGAGGGGATTAATTTCACACATTTTTAGCCTCTCTTTTGTTTCTTACAATATTACCATTGAGCTATTCCTGCTCCCACACCAGAGCTATGGACCTGGCAAACCAAACCAAACCAAACACTGCCGTCAAGTCATCAAGTCGATTCAACTCATAGCGACCCCTCCTTGGGTTTCTGAGCCAGTATCTCTAGGGAAGTAGATTGGCAGTTGCTGACAAATACATGCTTCACTGGCCATGGAGCATCATGAACCTGGACTTGATTAAAATTATTTGTCTGCTCATGGTGCAATTTTACCGTTTCAACATAGAATTATTATTATTATTATTTTCTGTCAACAGAACCCCTTATGCCCTATGTTTTGAAATGTGGCATTGTTGTTGTTAGTTGCTGTTGAGTCAGCCACCCAGTCATGGCCACCCCCTTTCACAATGGAATGAAACTCTGCTTGGTCCTGCACCACCCCTGATTGATTGTGGACCAGACCATTGTGCTTCATAGGGTTTTCTTTGGCTGACTTTCAGTAGCTCACCAGGCTTTTCGTCTAGTCTCGCTTAGCCTGGAAGCTCTGATGAAACTAGTTCAGGATCATGGCAACACGTATGCCTCCACTGGCCGATGAGTGGTGCTCATGAATGGGGTGCACTGGCCAGGAATCAAACTGGGGTCTCTTGTAGGGAAGGCGAGAATTCTACCACTGAACTACCAGTATCTCAGTGGCATTGTTGTTGTTCTGTGCTGTCAAGTCAGACCCCTCATGGATTTCCGAGGCGGTATCACTACGGAAGTAGATTGCACAACCTTCCTTCTGAGGAGTGGCTGGTCCGTTTGAACCGCCAGCCTTCTGGTTTGCAGTCAAGTGCCTTAGGCACTATGCTACCAGAGCCCCTGGTGCCATTGTTGTTGTTATGTGCTGTTGAGTCAGACCGACTCATAGTGACCCCTCCTTGGGTTTCATTGTTAGTATTTCTTAAATGTAGGAAAAAGGGGACAAGTGATCAGGCTGTTATCATTAAAACAATCTGTCAGCCTTCGTTTAGACAGCTTACACTGTAAGCTGGACTCACATGGCCCCTCCTGTGACAGGCTATTCCAGTTTCCTTTCCACCAACCTCTTCCTCGTCTGCTTGTGTATACTGAGAAAGCCAAGAACCTAACAGGGCAGATTGGGCACTCAATGTGTTTGTGACATGACTGGGGAGAAGTAATTAAAACAGGAAATACTGTCCTAAGGGTTCTTTTAGAGCTGAAAAGTGCAGTTCTTTGATAAAATGTTTGAAAATACTGTCTTCAAATATACTGTAAGAACTAATTAATAATGAGTTTTACAAATTTGATAGAAATTACTTTAGTTGAAAGTATAATGAGCTTGACAGCAATGCCCATGTAAGAGTTTTAAAAATCTTATTCAGCAGTTTCAGATAGCACACAACAATCGATCAAGATTTGGCAGTCTGCTTCCAAAGAGATACCACTTTGGAAACCCAAGGAAGGGTCACTATGAGTCAAATCGACTTGATGGCAGTGAATTTGGTTTTTTTTTTGGTTTATAAGTTGATTAGTAAAAATGTTTGAAATATGTTGTGTATTTCGGTATTGTTCTGGCTATCTAGTACTGCATAAGAAACCACTCCACAACCTAGTTTAATTATATCTCATGATGTTTGGGTCAGGAATTTGAGCAAGATTCAGCTGGGCGATTGTTCTGCTTGACTTGGCATTGACTGGGGTTACTTGGTGGTATTCAGCTGGCAGATGGCCTGGTCTGGAGAGACTGACATGACATTGCATGTCTGGTGCTGGGTGGGACAGGGTGGAAAGTTGGGCTCAGTGGGGACAGTTGATTGAAGACTGACACATGTTTTCTTCAGCATGGAGGTCTCAGGGTAGTTGGAATTCTTACATGGTGGCTCAGGGCTTCCAGAGAGTTTTCCAAAAGCCAGGAAGAGGAAGCTGTCATTGTCTTAAGACCTAGAAACTAGCACAGTATCATTTGTTGTACTCTATTTGTCAACAACAGTCACAGACTCTGTCCCAATTCAAGGAGAGGAGACACGGACTCAATTTCTCAATCTGAGGAGTGTCAATTTGTGCTATCTTTAACTGCTTTAGGCATGAATGCGTGTGTGTATGTGTGCATGTATCTCCACGTTGCATAAAACATCAAACATTCTTTGACTGTTTTGGTGTTCGTTGGACTTCCTGGATGGATACATTCTCATCTTTCATCATTTCAGGGAAGTTCTCCTCCAGCAAATCTTGGACAATTTTCTCAGTGGTTTTGTTT
>NW_006921677.1:3593172-3615197 GCF_000298275.1 Orycteropus afer afer
GTCCAATTCTGCATCCTTTCCTTCAAGGCTCAGGGGTCCAAGATTATCTTCTGTGTCTGTGTTAATTGGTTTCCCTTTTCTTTGTTGAAGAGGGTCTTTGCAATCCTTCTGCCTAGTCCGCCATCTTGCCCCGCCCCCTCTTTGACTGTTTTGGGTCTTTTTAAAAAATTGTCCTTTCTTCATCTAGGTAACAGCTATTAAAATGTATATCCTGGCCATTTGAAGCAACAAATCTAAGAAGCAATTTGTGTTCATATTTCACAAGTCCAAAGATCTGACAGCTTTCCCAGGCTGTAGAGTAGAAAGAGATACTGATAATAACACCCTGGGTTTATGTAGCAGCTTCTTCTAAGAGGTTCAAAGTGGCTGTGGTAGTCAGTACTCCTTCATTGGAATGTTCTGTGAGGTAAGCAAGGCCATTGTATCCAGACGGGTGACTGAGGTTAGGTTTTTTTAGTTATCCTGCTAATGGATAGTATTCAGAAGACTTAATGATCTGTTTACCTGAGTAAAATTTGAGTATGAATCTTCCGTTTTTAGATATGATCCTAGAAAATGGTGGACATTGACTTTGGTGCAAATGACAGCATCTTAGGAGCTCTTGTGGCATAGTGCCTAAGGCATTTATTTGACTGCTAACCAGAAGGCTGGTGGTGTTCAAGCCCACTGGCCACTCCTTGGAAGGAAGGTTGGGCAATCTACTTCTGCAGTGATGCTGCCTCAGAAACCCAAGGACGGGTTGCTATGAGTTGGATCTGACTCAACAGCAGTGGATTTGGTTTTGGTTTGGTACCAAAAAAGTATGATGTTGAAGACACATCTGTTGTTTTCCTAATGTGATGATGATTATTTTTAGTGGAAGTTAACTGGTGTTCCTCTAAAAAAAAAAATGTGTTGCCAACACAGTGATGTTTAATGGGTTAAACTCTCCATGTTCAGCAAAGTCACTGCCAAGAGTATAGATAGTTATTTGACTGTTTCACTTAGTGAATGTGTGACTTGGACTGAGAGAGATCAGAGGTGGCAATCCCCTAGCCCCTGAATGGGTGTCAGTTACTGATGTCCCCATCCTGAGAGCATCTCCTTGTACTTGTGGACAATGAAGTGGACTTTTCAAGGATGTTTAACCTGGCCTTTGAAGCCTAACCTTTGAGTAAGATGCATCTCCACTGTAATATGCTAACTTTGATATTGTTTTTTCTGTTTGCTTAAAATGAGGTACTTTTCATAAAATCGACAGGTGTCAGGCTTTGAGAATAAACAACTCTGAGTCATGTTTTTCTTTTTTATTGAAATCTCCTGGTTTGTGAATACCTACCCTATGATGAAATGATCTGTCCTACATATTTCCACTAACATGAACTTCCTAAGGGCATCTTTCATCAGATCCCTCTTTGGTACAGAGAACTCCAAGGGTTCTGGATGGCTTTCCAATACAATCCAAATATATCAGCTTGAATGAAAGGAACACTGGTAGCTCAGTGCCTAAGGCATTTGACTGCTAACTAGAAGGCTGGCGGTTCCAAGCCACCAGCTGCTCCTTGGAAGAAAGATTGGGCAGTCTGCTTCCGTAGAGATAGCATACCACCCTGGAAACCCAAGGAGGGGTCACTATGAGTCTAATCAACTCAATGGCAATGAGTTTGTTTTTTTTTTTTTGAAACCCACTGGGGGCCGCTATGGGTCAGAATTGACTTGATGGCACTGAGTTTGGTTTGGTTTTGAATGAAAACTGATCTAAGCCTACCTCTTCCCTTTTATCTCCCCCTCCTTCACTTTACCCCAATCATAACAGAATTTACTCTGTTTCTGCAGACGTGGGCCATGTTTGCCAGTTCTCCTGTCTTTGTGCATGTCCCCTTGGCCTGGAATTTTCTTTCCCTTATTTCCCCTCTCATCTTGCTTCTTCAGTCTTTCATCTGCACTGCTGGGAGAGCAATCTTTTTTCTGCAGAGAGCTTCAGAGGCTCCTCGTTACTCCCAGGAAAGCATCCCTCACCCCAGTCTTCTTTCAGTTCTCCTAAGAGCCCTGGAGCCTTCAGTGGGCTGCTCTGTGTCACTTACCTGCAGATCTGCATACCTCAGGCTCCTTTCCAGCCACAGCCCAGTGATGCCTTCTTCAACTCCCCATTCATAATCTAGAGAGCAAGCAATACCTATCACAAAGATTCAAAAAGAACTACGTTCAGTTAAAGGGATATAAAGAATCACTATTGCACAAACATGACCTATCTGAAACAAAGTTACCCCAACAGTCGTGACTGTGCTATTACATGTTTTATTATTTGTAAATAATTAAAAGCGAATGAAAAGAGAATAAGCTAGTACCATAAGGAAGGATTCCTTTAATGTTCTTTCTTTAGTGTGGGTGCTGGTTCTAGCAGCCTTGTCTACATGGAAAATCGATAGTGTTCTCTGGCTCACACTGCTGACCACTGTAGCTTGACTCACTGGATTTACTGTGCTCACATGTCATGTGCAGATTATGAGTGAATAGCTCTGGTGGCATAGTGCCTAAGGCATTTGACTGCTAACTAGAACGATGGCAGTTCAGGCCTTCCGGCCATTCTTTGGAAGGAAGACTGGGCAATCTACTTCCATAGTGACACTGCCTCGGAAACCCAAGGAGAGTTCGCTGTGAGTCGGAAACAACTCAGTGGCAGTGAGTTTTTTTTAATGCAAGTTCCTGGTAGGGGATGACTTGTGAGAAAGTACATAAAAGAGGGTGAAATGTATCCTTTGTGGAAAAACAGGGTACTTTTAAACTGCAGGGTCATTACGAGGAATGCTTTAGTTAATGAAGAAATAATCCTCTAGTTCTGCATAACCAAAAGGTTCTTTTCCTCCACTTTTTAGAATTAAACCTGGATGAATATTAAGGTGTGTTTTTAGCTGTACTCAGATGTTATGTACTTAGTGTTTATAATAGTAGAACATCTGCTGCTACAGTAATGAAACTCTGTTTTGAATGGAGTGAGGAACGAGAACTGGTGGCTTGAACTGGGTATGGCAATATTGTTCTTTACTTGCCTGCCTTCTAAGAATTGGACAGACCCCTGGACTTGATCATGCCAACACTGGTATTCTCACTTCCACTGTTGGGCAAAGTGCTACTTCTGTAAATGGAAAGAGTTTCTGCGAAGTAGTACCCCTTCATATGGAGATGCACTCCTCTATCCCCAGGAGGCATCTGAGGAAAAGCTTAAGAAATTTAGAGCACAGTTGTAAAAGCAGGAAACATGAAAAGAAGTCATTATTTAGCCCTGAAGATAATATTTTAGAGTTTGCAGACATTTGAGTTAGACTAGATCATATCTGCCATTTTTGTTCCCCCATAAGATGCAGAGGTGGCTTACTGACTGGTGTGAATTACACTGGTCCAGCCTTCTTGCTTGCCCATGACAGCAGGTGTTACTCATTCTTGTTTCTTCACCAGAAGGCGAGCAGTCTTTTGAAGAACTTGTCCTTTAAATCCGAGTACAACATTGACTTAGACCACAGCTTCCTGAGGAAGAGCGCCTGGCTTGGATGTGAGCTATGTGGGAAAGCACCGCTGAAAGCCAGCGAGGCTTGGGGACGGCTGTGGCACTGTGACTGCTCCAAGGCTTCATGCTCTAGCTGGCAACAGCATGCTGTCTCGGGAGGTTTGTAAACCATGGTTGGTGGTTGCCAGCAGCTTGGTGGAGCATCAAGGGATACTTAGGTTTTGGAGACTCTGGCCAGCGCTTTGCCTGTGCTGGTCAGGGTCAGCCAGATGTAGCATCTGGTCCGAATTGGCTGTTAGCCTCCTGTGTAACTGTCACTCTGTGGTGGAAGGTACAAATTTCTGTCCCTCTCACTTAGGGTAAAGTTGAGTGTTATAAAATGATAATGTCTGTCTGTCTAGATTTAAGACTGTTTCTAGAAGAAAAAGCTGTGTTTCGTGTTGTCTAAACTGAATGGAAGAGTAAGTTTTTCAGAATATTTTAGGCTATGTCTTGTCTCCTTGCCTCCCAAATTTCCACTTATAATGGATCATTTATTATTATTTATAATGGGATTATTTTATATTTTGTGATGCTTTTCAAATTATCAGCCAACGTGTGTACATCTGTGTGTGCATGTCCATATGTTCACATCTGTGTGTATATGCCTTTGCATATATGCATCTTTATGTACATATCCACATATGTCCATATGTATTTACTTATGTGCATGTGCATCTATGTGTGTGTGTGTCCATGTGTGTATGTGCCTATATGCATGCACATCCACATGTATATATATACCTGTGTGTATGTTGCAGGTACACATGTTCATGTGTACATCTGTGTGATCATGTCTGTGTATGTCTATGTCCATGTGTGCATACATCTGTATACATGTACATCAATGTGAGGGTATGTTCATGTGTGCATGTCTTTATGTGCACACATCTGTGTGTATGTATACATGTCTGTGGATGTGTCTGTACACATCATGTGCACACATGCACATGTTTATGTATGTGAATGTCTGTGTATATGAGTGCATGTGGGAGGCTTGGATGAAAAGGATCATTGTTACTCAAACTGAGTTTTCCACTGAAAGCCTTGGGATTTATTTTATAGTCACAGCTTGTCTTTTGGTTCTTGTATGTGATAAATTATTCTCTTAGATAATTTCATGGATTAAAAAATGCATTGAGGTTTTGTATGGCTCAGTAAATCTTAAAATAAAATTTTACATTGGAATAAATTGTTGGAACATTTAGGAAAAAGTTACAAATAAACCTCATCTTTATTATTATTATTAAGGAGCTCTGGTAGTATAGTGCCTTAAGACAGTTGACTGCTAACTGGAAGGTTGATGGTCCAAACCCATCAGCCTCTCTGTGAAGGAAGATGGGGCAATCTACTTTCATAAAGATTTACCACATCAACCCAATGGGGGCTGCTGTGAGTCACAATCGATTCCATGGCAGTGAGTTTGGTTTTTTTCCCCCTATTTATTAATTTGATTAATTTAGTTGTAACTTGTTTTTTTTTCTGCTTTATTCTAAAGGTGATATTCACTCTTTTCCCCTTTCCTTGTAATCTATCTTCTCATTTAGTTAAAACCACTGCATTGCACAAATGCTGGTTCTTTAGCAGGGCTGGCTATGAGAGAAGTGAATGTCCAAAGGGGGGAGGTATTTAAATCAGGGCCATGAAAAGCTTGCCAGCCCCATCATGGGGTGGGGACAAAACTTCTCAGTTTCCATTCTCTGTCACTTTCAGTTACTCTCTCGTGGGTGCTCTGTGCTATAGTCAGTGAAATAATTTTAGCATCTTCTCCTCCTTGTTTATGCATCAGCATCATTACTGTGCATGCTCCTTGGGGAGCTGGCTGATTGGTAAATTAGTGCCAGCAGAGGAAGTGGAAAACAATGTATGAGTGCGTTTCATTTGAATAACTACACTCTACGATTTGTTTTATTGGACTTTGTCTTTTAAATGAGGGTACCACTTATAATCCCACTGCAGTCTGGAAACTGCGCGCACTCCAGATTGCAGAACTCATAGTATATTGCTATTGTCTTTGAAAGCACATAAGTCTTTAATGAATGAGGCAATTTCCAGATTCATCAATAATTAACAAGGAATATGACAACTTTTATCCAAACCCAAAGCTGCACAGTGTTTCAGACAGTCTGGTCCTGCAGATGAAATCTCTTTTTATGAGGATCTCTTTATAGTCCCTGAGTTGGCATCACAGAACACAGGATGCTTCTAAACCTTGGTTTCATCAAAAAATCAAGTTTCCTTTAAAAAACCAAATTAAGCATTTGTTGTTTATAATAAAAATGTTTTTGTAGGGAATTTGGAAAATGCAGAGATTTTAAAGACAATAATAGCTGGTGTTGAGTTGATTCTGACTCATGGAGATGTAATGTACAACATTAGATCCTATTCTGTGTCATCCTCATAATCACTGTCATGTTCAAGTCCTTTTCTGTGGCCACGGTGCCAATCCATTTACTGAGGTTCTCCCTTGGCCTCATTGGCCCTCTCTTTCACCAAACACTATGTCCTCCTCCAGCAATTAATCCCTCCTGATGAGGCAAGTGAGTTGGCCACTGTTCTGTTATTATCCATAGGATTTTCATTGGCTGAGTTTTGGAAGTAGGTTGTTAGGCCTGTCTCATCTTAGTCTGGAAGCTCTACTGAAACCTATTCATCATGAGTATTTGAAATCCCAGTGGCATAGCTTCCAGCATCACAGCAACACTTACGCCACCACAGTACAAGAAACCGACAGACAGATAGGTGGTGGAAAGAGGATGATGAGTCACCCATAATTTCACCACTCAGAATAACTCTAAAATTTAAGTATTCCTCTTCAGTCTCCCCCACCCCCAAATGTTTATGTGTATATGAATGCAAATGCTTTTTTAAATAGTTGAAATCATGATGCAGATACAATTGTTCCTACTTATTTTTCTTAATATATTTACATTTTCATGTCTTTAAAAAATTGTCATAATAATTTTGAAAGGCTGTATAACGTTTTATTGTATAGATGGATATCTACCTATTTGCTTAGTATTGAAATTTTAGTTTGTTTCCCTTTTTGTCACCTTTTAAAAAAAGTATTTTTTTGTCTGTTGTGTTCACATCTGTGTGTCCATTCACATATGCATAAAATTTAGTCCACAGTTTGGATTATTTACTTAAATTAGGTTCCTAAAGCATACTTGTTGGGCCAGAAGTTATGAACATTTTTAAGGCTTTCAGTTTATGCACTAAAAAATATTAAAAATGTTTTTTGTTGTTGAGAATATACATGGCAAAACATACACCAATCAACAAGTTTCTACATGTACCATTTAATTTATGCATTATGCAAATTTGCTTTCCTGAAAGGTTGTGCCAGTATGTACCCAAACAACCAACAGTAAGAGACTGCTCCCTCCTTTTTTGAATAGCATCTACTGGATCAATGTTGCTTTAGCACTGTTGCTGCTTTATAGTCGTGAGTTCTTGAACCCATTACTCAGATTGCCAATCTCATTTTGATCAACTAATATTAGTAGTGATATTCTTTTACTGCTAAAAGAACTAACAGATCCGTCCTGGAGGAAGTGCAGCCAGAATGCTCCTTGGAAGCAAGAATGGCCAGACTTTGTCTCACCTATTTTGGTCATGTTGTAAGAAGGGACCATTCCCTGGAGAAGGATGTCATGCTTGGTAGGATGGAGGGTCGACGAAAGAGGGGGAGGCCTTCAACAAGATGGGTTGACATGGTGGCTGCGATGATGGGCTCAAGTACAGTGGGGATCGTGGGGCTGGCGCGGGATCAGGCAGTGTTTTGTTCTGTTGTGCATGGGGTCGCTATGAGTCGGAAACGACTCGACGGCACTTAACAACAACAACAATATTAGTAGATGCCATCTAGTCAGTTTTGATTCATTGTGACTACATCTTACAGAGTAGAACTGCCCTGTAAGGTTTTCTTGGCTGTAATCTTTGTGGAAGCAGATCACTAGGTCTTTCTCCCACAGAGTCACTTGGGTGGGTTTCAACTGCCATCCTTTTAGTTAGCAATTGAGCGCTTAACTGTTTGTGCCATAAAGGCTCCTTTTAGTCCCTTTGAGTGGGGCTATAATATGTACTATGTCTCTTTGAAGGCTGAATGAGAGATTATATGTGTAAAGGACTGACATAGTTCTTGGCTAGATGCCTGGTGGTGATTGATTTTACATGCAGTATTTAGATTCTTCCATGTTATAATGGAGTCGAGTGATGCATTGACAGACAGAAGGTGGTTTCATCAATTTGTATTACATATTCAGGGAAACATATGAAGTGCTTGTTTGAACTGTGGTTCTGTGTAGAGTAGTTTGAAAACCAACATTTAACATCCACCTCCTCCCCTGCCCCAACGTTGTTACATGAAATGGAATTCACAGACTTTGTAATGGTAGTTCACATAGTTTTGCATCCATCCTCATGGGCTGTCAGTCTTACAAGATGCTTAGATGAGTTTGGCACAGTTTGTGCTTTGTGAATGCAAGTTGGCTGCCCCTTTGCTCTGTTCCTTGGATTGCTAAATGGCATTTTGCACAACTTTTCGTCTAGCCTGACAGGTTTATGATTATGAAGGTTATGTTTTTGATTTAAACATTTTACTTGCCTTTTTGGTTTTCAGATTTTTTCCCCCCTCATCTTTGAGATAAGAAATGTTAAATATTTCTGCAACATTGTTAATCTAGTAGTTTATGTGCTCTCAAACTTTACTTGGACCAGTTTTAGCATCTGTTACTCTTTATTGCAGATTCTTTGGCAAGTCTTATTTTGTCTACTCACTTTCTTATTCAGGTAGTTAATTTATCTGATTAAAACATTTTCTTAATATTTTGTCCTTTTGGAATCATTATTTTATCCTCCTTTTCTTTTCAGTGTCACTTTTTCTGGAGATTGTCCTTGTTAATGTCTAAGTGAGTCACTGTGAGTTGGAATCGACTCAATGGCAACTGGTTTGTTTTGTTTTTCAATGCTTGTTTAATACTGTTCACATGAACTGAGTTTTTATTTTATTGTGATTTGGTTATAAATTTATAGAACAAATTCATTTTCTATTCAATAGTTCATACACATTTTGTTTCATGACATTGATTGTAATTCCCATAATGTAACAGCTCTCTTCTCAGTTCCTCCCTGTGATTACCTTTTCCCTGTGTCCTTCTTTCCCATGCGTTCCTGCCCTCTGAGCTATCTCCCTGTACAAATACTGCCCTTCTGATCTTCCCTGAGTGATTGCTTCTGGAGTGTGCCTACCTGGTATAAATGTTCACCTTATATACCTTTCTGTTTGGCTGGAAGCCTCAGGAGTGAGTTCAATTCCAGGCCCAAAGGGTGACTAGAGGCCATTATCTCGGGGGTTTCACCAGTCTCTATCAGATAACCCTTGTCTTTTTTTTGTAATTGAGTTTGTTCCACATTTTTCTCCCACTCTATCCAGGATCTTCTTACACTGATCCCTTTCTGAGTGAGTGTTAGTGGTAGCCAGGCACCATCGAATTTTTCTGGTCTCATGGTCGTATAACCTGAGGTTCACATGGTCCACCGGTCCCTTGGACCAATTGTTTCCAAGTATCTTTGGTTCTCCCATAGGATGAGGGTACTCATTTTTAAACAAGTTGTTTTAGAGAACTTTTTAAAAGCTTTGCAGCTGTGCATGGTAATGCTGTTAAAGTTATTTTGACCTACCTAAGGTAATTGTATTAATTACTTTTCTTTTAACTCTGCATGCCATTTTTTTGACTTATAAAAAAAATCTGTATGTAATATTGGTAAAGAAATATATGTAGAATCCTAAAACATATTTTTAAGTTTTCAAAAGACTTCCAAATAAGCAGCTAGTGTCAGGAATGGAGAAATTTCTGTACGTAAATAGAAACATTCATCGGATCAGTTGTGGATCTTACGGCAATCTCTCTGTTTTCTGTCCTACCATGGCAGTTACTCTTCATACCTTTCTAATGCCCAGATGTAATGAGATCCTCTGACTATAATTATGTCCAGTTGCCATTCATAAACTGGTCAGTCAGTTCTCCCAGTTGCAGTGGTGTTTCTAATGGCACTCAGAATATCAGAGGATTTCTTCTTTTTCCTCTCAGTCACTGTAGAGTCGATTCTGACTCATGGCAACCCCATGTATTTCTGAGTAGAACTGTGCTCCATAGAGTTTTTAATGGCTAATTTTTCAGCTCACCAAGGCCTTGATTCTAAGGTGCCTCTGGGTGGACTCTGACCTTCAACCTTTTGTTTAACATGAGCACATTAATCGTTCCTACCACCGAGGGACTCCAGAAGACTTCTGCCATTCCCAAGTAGTCTACTTGCCATTTCCCTTATAAACTCATACTCCTGTAAAACTTGTGTTATAACATCCAGTGGGATACTTTGCTTTCTGTTTTTCTAAGCTAGCTCAGCATCATCCCTTGCTTGCCATTTGTCAGTGGTTTTGGGTAGAAGCCAATAGACAAAATAGATAAAATTGACAGAGAGTAAGTAACTTGTCATAGATCATGCTCACTTGGGATTGCCCAGTGGCAGTGGGCTCATTCTCTGAGAATATTTGTGATTTGGAACTTTAACAGAGCTCCAGGTAAAATTTGGTAGGCTAAATTGACTAGGTGAACATTCACTGACTGGGTGTTTGCATGGAAAAAAAGGTAAACTGTCAGAGTTTTGCATTTCATATATATATTTTTATTTATATATCTCTCTCTATTGAAATTATTTCTGTGATTAACTTTAACAGCATTACCATGGATCTTCACTAGGTCAAGTGAAAGATCCTAATACTCTTGGGTCCTTTATCTCCTACCATCTCACGAGGCTATAGAGTTAACATTTTTTTAAAATGTATATTTAATGTAGATTATATTTTAATGTACTATTGACTTACTAGGAGCTCTGGTGGTGTAGTGCCTAAGGCATTTGACCTACTAACCAGGAGACTAGCAGTTCAAACCCACCAGCCACTCCTTGGAAGGAAGACTGGGCAATCTACTTCTGTAGAGATACAGCTTGGGAAACCCAAGGGAGGGGTTGCTATGAGTCAGAATTCACTCCAAGGCAGTGAGTTTGTTTGTTTTGTTTATTGACTTACTAATATACTAATCTTAAATATTAGAATAATAGTTACAAGGACTACATCAATTTAAAAAAACACAAGATGCAAATTTAAGTGTGCTTCTAAATATTTAAAGGAATGCATGGAATGATTTGGAAATATACTAACCCCATAATGTTTATTTTTTTCCCTCTTAAACTTTTTACAGTGTAGTTGGTTATATTTTTGTGATAATTTATAACCGTAATCTGCCTTTTTAAAAAATGTGCTGGGGGATTTATTGTATTCGTAAATAATTAAAATATACCTGAGGCAAAAATATTCCAAATCAAAATGGAAGTCAATCAGAAATATTTAAAAATTCAATTACATGTACTTTAGAAAGAATATTTAGGCACGAAAATTTCTAAGGATTGGAATTGTTGGGTGCAGTCAAGTTCATTCAAACCCATTGTATGACCCCATGTGACAGAGTAGAATTGGATTTCTTTGGCTGTGATCTTTATGGAAGTAGATCTTTCTGTTGATTACGGGGTGGGTTCGAACCACCAACTTTTAGAGTAGCAGCTGAGCAGTTAACTACTGTGCCACCAGGACATTGGCATTGCATCACTCAATGTTATGGTCCAAAATTAATGCTTTTTAATCTTTTGTCCCTTGCATTAAATTTTTTTTTACTGTGACTCAGCTTTGTGGACACACTGACAGAGGTGGTGTTCCTAAAAAAATTTCCAACTAAATAAGGTTTAAAATTTTTTTTTAACTTTTGATTATGTATTTTCACTTTAAGTCCTTCTTGGAATAAAGATAGGCTATAGAAGGAAATAAATAAATTAACCTTTGTAAATTGTTGGGAAAGTTAACAATATTTTATGTGTACTAGAAATAATCCCTAATATATTGCAAGTCTTTTGATCAGCCAAAGATTAGAGTGGCCAGCTCTTAAAATGTTTTGATGTCATTGTGAAGATTGCAGTTATTTTTTAAAAAATAGATGTATAGCTGTTCCTAACATTCTGAGCATAGAAAATATTATGAAAGACACAGAGTTCCTCAGTGAAGATATTGTGTGTCTCAGGGTGGATTGAGTCCATCTGGAGGGTGTAGCAGTCAGTCTTCCTTCAAGGTTCCAGAGGCAACCTTCCTAAAAGCTTACTCCACCGTGTGGAGGAGGCTGGGCACTGCCCCTGCTCTCCTTCCAGGAATTCTTAGACTTTTAAAGGGAATTTAAGAATCCCCAGAGATCTACTTCTGAAAAATCAGCCATTGGAAATCCTGTGGAGCACAGGTTTACTCTGACACACATGGGGTTGCTATGAGTCAGGCCTGATTCAATGGCAACTGGTTGGGTTGGTTGGTTGGTTTTCATTAAATGCAAATGCAGCTCTTCTCATACTGCTTAATCAGTTGTGTTTGAGTTGTGCACTGTCCTTACATCAGGCCTCCATAATTTGTTGGTGATTTTTCTTTGGTTGTGGTGCAGTTGGGTTTAGAAGCCAGTAAAGATGATAACGGAAGGGGAAAAAAATAGTTGAGTCATGGTATGTTACCTTTCTTTGTTCCATTTGCAAGTTAAAAATATCTTAAAGTTACAGCAACCATGTCACAATGTCTCAGTAAGAGCCAGATTTAGGTATCACCTTTTAGAGTGACTCAGCATTAAGAAAATACACTGTTTTTTTCTGAAAAGCTCAAAAATATCTCCACTGCTGTCTGTGATTACTTGGCCCCTATAGTTTCATTCTGCAGAATTGAATATAGTTCAGTGTTTTCTAATTGTTTCCACTGTATGGAGTTCTTCCCTCATGGAACTATGAACTCCATCTAGTTCAGAGAGACAATAGTTTTTGTCCTTTACACTGTATACATTATGTGTAGTGCTAAGCTCTGTACAACTGAAGTTGTTAATTTCTATTCTACATCCCCTTTCCCTGCCCTGATTTTTCTTCCCAGAAGCCCTACCCAAATTCAACAGCAAATAATTGAGTTAAATTATAGAGAAAGGCATAATGTGTGTAGAGAATCAGATTCAACTCTTAATATTCTGTTACAAAACCATACTACCTGTTCTGGTTACCTAGTGCTGCTCTGACAAGAATATACCACAAATGGGATGGCCTTAACAAACAGGAGTTTATTCTTACAATTTGGAGGCTTTAAGTCCAAGTTCAGAGTGCCAGGCTCTAGGGGCTGGGTAAAAGCCCCTCGGCTTTGGGCTTCAGCTCTGCCTCCAGCTCCTGGCCCACTGAACCTAGAGGCATTTCTTCACTCAGACAACTGCTGGCTGATGAGGCTGCCAAGCCCAAGGTTGACAAGTAAAAAGGCACAGTCCTGATGTTACCAAACTATACGGCAGGCCATTAATTCAAGTCCATTGTAAGTCCCCAGGTGGGCAGAGCATGGCAGGCTGCTGAACAATGACATGGCTACATGCAGGGTCCAAGCGTGCCATAAGCTCAAGACCATTCCCCAAGGTTTCTGCTTATGTACAGGAAGCAGGCCACATCCATAGGGCAGCTACTTAGCTGCTCATAGTAGATTCCACCATGGAGTTGATTACCAGTCTCATCATGAGGAATACTATATCCAGCTGCCCAGCCACTCAACCAGACCCAGCCAAGGTGACATACAAACTGAACTATCACACTACCTTTTCCTAAAAAGACTGTCAGATTGATGGTTTTATGAGTGGTTTTCTTTTGCTTTCTTTTTGAATCAAGAATTGGCTTTGAAAGAAAGCTAAAGTCTGATGGACCTCCTCTACTTTTTTTTTTTTTTCTTCCTGAATGTGGAAACTACCAGAGACCAATAAAAAAAAAAAAAGAATGGGAAATGACTGAAGAGGAGACAGGAAATACCAGTTCTCATAGCGAGAACCACAGTCTGTCCAAGGGCTGCATGGTTCCAAGTCAGAAGGTCAAGTCAAATACCACAGCTGCATTCTGAAAAGGGATGTCTCTTTTAACAGGCCCGGGAACCTCTGCAGCTGTGCAGGCTTTCAGGCATGATTAGCATTATCCAGACGTCTTGATTTATGCTCATCTGACCTGTACACAGTGGGAGCTCAGGTGGGCTAGATGGAGGAAAGGGAGGGAGGTGTCTCTAAATGCCCTGAGGTCTAGAAGCTTTATTTGGGTACTGATCTAGAACTGGGAACTCAGAAGCGTGGGATGGGACAGTGATCTCCTGCCCTAAGTTCAAGGAAAGTATAAAGTAAACGGAAACATAGCCCTTCAAATACAGTAAACCTCAAGCTGCTTTTATTTTCTCCCTCACAGCTGTGTGAAAGGGTATCTGGCAATTTCACCTTAACGTTGAGTCTCAGCCCCCTTTTATGTGTGGCATCGTGAATTTTGTTTTCAGTATTTTCTCATTACAGTGTATTTATTGTATTCCGCATCTACACTGATTATTGTTCTTTGTTACTTTAGAAGTCTCATTTTATCCAGAGAAAGTAACTGCAATTTTGAATCACAGTTCTTCTCCTTTTTTTTTTTTTTTTTTAATTTGAAAAAGAACAGCTTCTGCAAAAACTGGCAGGAGAAAAGAAGGGGCGTGCTGTTGTCCCTGGGGATAAAATAGGGATGAAACCAAAGAAGACTACATTTCTACTTAGCAATGATTTTATTAATGAGTCCCAATAGAGTTTTAACAGCAGAGCAGATTTCCTCTTACTGTGATTCCTGATGACCTCTAAGGCATAATTTCTTAGGACGGTACTCATATGACATATTTCTGATTAAAGGCTTGCAATAATGAGATTTTTTTTTTCCAGAAAAAGTTACCAACAAAAAAGTTATTAATAGTGCAAGAGAAGTGCTTATACATGTTATGTAATTTGTTATTTTATAGATCACATCGTTCCAAAAATAGTGTGAGAGGGCTATTGAGCTAAATCCCCAAGAGTCCTACCATGATTCAGTACTTCACCTTACTGAGAATAACCGCAAAACTCACAGATTGTACCCACACCTTCATCACTGAAAAGCATTCAGGTCTGGGGAAAGAAATGGAAAACAAGCAAAGTGTTTGGTGATTGGTTTTTGAGGTTAGTTTTGTCAGAGGCCAAATAATTATTTCATAAACTATGTCTCACTTCAGATCAATAATACAAAGGATGCAGAGTTAAAATAGATCTCACAGTTTCCATGGGGATAACCAACAGGTCAGGTCTAAGGTATTTTCTGGGAAAAGAAAAAGGAAGATAATGAAGAGAAAAGAAGTAGGAGAGTATGATAGTGAGTGGTAGTGTTCACAATCAAATTCATTGTCACTCAATGGCATTGATGCATAGCATGCTCTGCCAACTCCTGCACATCTAGATCCTCAGCTCTGGGCTCTTGAGAAGATGGGGACCCTAGGAAACCATGAAGGAATTTGCCTGTGTGTTCTATTTCTTTGCAATGGATACATCTTTGAACTTGAAAGGTGAGCATATCTTGTTGGATTTCTTTCTTCTTTCTTTATTGTGCTTTGGGTGCAAATTTAAAAAGCAGATTTGTTTCACATTCGACAGTTCATGCACATTTGATTTCACAGCCTTGATTCCCATCCCCAACCATAAAAACTCTTGGATGTCTTCATCATAGTGTTTTACAGCATGAGTCGGGGCCGACTCGATGGCAAATAACAACAACAACAACAAATCTGACTTGACAGAAGTTGTGAAACCATTGGATTCCTTGTAGAAAATTCAGAAGCTGGTGATATCTGTATATTATTTCATGGTGACTGTAACATTTTATATATTAAGGTTCTTTGATTAAATATCAAGAGCTTGTTCTTATTTGTGATAGGATTTTGACCAAGTTTAACACCTAAGAATTTACCACCTGTCCACAATTTCACACCTCATACGTAATAGTGTCTTGGGAAATTGTTAAAAAATACTTTGCTGGCATTTGGCAATCACATTATATTTAAAAAAAAAAAAAAAAAAAAAAGGCAGCTTGTTTCCTGAGTATGGCCTGAATGATCCCAGGGTAGTTAGCAGTGTCCCCCACTCGATGCTGATGCTCATAAATTTCACTTTAGTCTGCTTCTTTCCTCCTTTTTCTTCCTCCTCCTTCTCTCTCCCTGGTGGAGACAGAATAAGCTTTACAGGCATCTGGACATAGGCTCAGTTTTGTCCCAATGCTCAGTTTTATCTTCATGCTTCCACTTGTACATACTACATCTCTCCTTGTTATAAATTTTTTGAATAAAATGTATGTTTAACTGGTAGCGTGTTCTTTGCCTGTCAAGTCTTGGTGCTGCAGAGAGGTTTGCTCTGTTTTGTGTCGATCCTGGCCTAATGGCACACAGACACTTCAGGTTAGATTGTTGCTGTATTTGGAACAGCTTCTCCATCACAAAATTTTGAACTACTGGTCAATATTCTGTTTCTTTCTATGTTGCACAATTCTCCAGAATGAGATTTTGGACTTAAAAATATTCCCCCTGTTTCTCAAGTTTATGAATTTAACTTTACCTTGTTGGCATCATTTGTCCCCATCATTTCTTAACTGATGAGACCTTAAGCAAGTTAACCTCTGAGTTACTTTTTTAAATGAAGGGTGCATACTACTTACCTCCTAAGGATGTTGGGAAATAAAAATTGAGCTTAGAGCCTTGTATATGGTGGGAGCCAGCAGAGGTTTCTTCCTGATCCACATCCTTGGGGGAGGCAGGCACTGCTCATCTTAATTTTCTGGTTGCTTTGTCTTTCTCCCTGAGAGTTCCTCAGAGAATCAGTCAATTATTAGGTGATTAATTAACAAGTGCTTAATGAGCATCTCCTACTATTTTCATGGTGATAGCATGTGAAGCAGTCTCCACTCCAGTGAGAAAGATGGATATGTAAGAAATAATAGCAGCAAATGTGAGAAGTGTGGTTGGCGACCTATGTACAATGTGTCATGAGATGGCAAGGAAGAGACCATCTGGAGAAAATGACGTATTTGAAGAATTTGGATAAGTTGGCTTAAAGAAGAAAGAAGGTGAAGTGAAGGGCCTGAGGGACGGAGGATAGCGATTCTGCTTGCCCCACAGTGGAATTTGTTCTTGTTTTCATGAGCAGTGGGGAGTCTTTGAAAATTTGAAAGTAGTGAGTGGGGAAATGACACAAGGTTGCTAAAGTACAAGATGCCTTGGAAATTTTTTCCTATTTATCTGTTTTTGGTGAGGGAGGCTCTAATTTCCTGCTCTTGTTCCTTCTCTAGTTTGAAGATTCTTCTATTGTGAAAGATCAAGAAAAAATATGATTGTTTAATAGTACCCTACAATCTCCAGACAGTAGTTAATTTCTTCCTTGCACCAAATATAGCTTAAAACTTTTCTTTCTTCCGCCACTGACTACAAAGAAAATTTGTTTGTGGGCTTCAGCCAATTCTAGGGTTTATCTCCCTGACAAAGGTCTTTGTGGTTTGTACATTTTTGCTTTTTCCTTGGTCACGTGCCTGTCCAATTTTTGTGTCTATGTGTGTGTATATCTATCTATCTATCTATCTATCTAACTTCTATCTATCTATCTATCTATCTATCTATCTATCTATCTATCTATCTATCTATCTATCGAAGCAAGACTGGGCAATCTACTTCCATAGAGATTTACTGCTTCAGAAACCCAATGGGTGTTGCTATGAGTAGGAATTGATTCGACAGCAGTGGGTATGTATATGTATATAATTATTTTTTTAATTGAGCAGTTAATCATATAAATAGCTTTGAATGCTGCTGACTTTTCTTTGTCACCTTGCCATATTTTAGTGTGTTCTGTGGCACAAAAGCAGCATTTTCTTTTAGGTGTGTAATGTATTTTTTCTTGGACTTCTCAAAATTAGTCCTCTAGAGTCTAGAGAGGGAGCTCTGGTAGCATAGTGCCTAAGGCACTTGACTACTAACCAGAAGGCTGGTGGTTCAAACCCACCAGCCACTCCTCGGAAGGAAGATGGGGCAATCTACTTCCGTAGTGATACTGCCTCGGAAACCCAAGGAGGGGTCGCTATGAGTTGGGTCCAACTTGACAGCACATAACAACAACATAACAACAGAGTCTAGAGATAGTGTCATATACTATGCTTATTGCCCCCTTTCTTGTTGTGACTAAGGACAAAATAATATATTCTTCCAGAATTCTTGACCACCTGTTTTATGGATTATTTTTTGATCAGGATTATGGATGAATTTGTATTTTCTTCACACTTTGTCACCATTTCTAAGTGTTAGTTTAGAACAAAGTTGAGGATGATAGCTTTGCTTGTTACTTCTTCAGAGTCAGATGACAGGTTTTATTACATGCTTTTAAAATTCTAGAATGATACCTAGAGGTTTCTTCCATACTGCACTATATGTGTAAAATTTGTGGTTAAAAAATAAGAACGTTACATCCATATCTTTTGTTTATTTGGGCAAACTCTTGTGGCAATGCTGGGTTTATTTTGCTTCCCTCTTATTTGTGCTCACATTTCTTCATGCTTCCACCTGTACATACTACAGTTCTCCCTGTTATAAATTTTTGAATTAAATGCACATTTAGTTGGCAGCCTTCTTCCTGTCGAGTCTTGGTGCTGCAGAGAGGTTTGTTTTGTGGTCGATCCTGGCCCAATGGCACACAGACACTTCAGGTTAGATTGTCGCTGTGTTTGGAGCAGCTTCTCCATCACAAAATTTTGAACTACTGGTCAATATTCTGCTTCTTTCATTGTTGTACAATTCTCCAGAATGAGATTTTGGACTTAAAAATATTCCCCCCCTGTTCCTCAAATTGATAAATTTAACTTTACGTGGTTGGCATTTGTGTTTTAAAGTAGTGATTTTCAGAGGCCAGTTATTGAGAAGCCTTAAATATCAGAGACAAGTCCTTAACTGGATTCTTCCAAGCAAATTCCTTTCCAGATCATTCCATAGGCATCCTTTTATTTTTCATTTTTTAAATTAATTTATTTTTTATTTATCAAGTATCTTGTGCTCTGTGATACTACTTATCTGTAGGAAATTAAAATTATGGCCGAGGATATTTCACCTAGTATTATTCAAATTCAGAAACCATCAGAATCAATTCAGAGCTCCAGTAACAGAAAGATGGTTAACAAGCCACTGTTTATTTATTAGAAGAAATTTTATACAGCCACTAAATGGATATGAAGACTATTATATAGCAAAAAGAAAAAGATTAAAAAATAAACAAACAACTAAGTAGAATTCTGAGTTCTTGATATTTGGTATTGTAAATGAAAAAATAGCATGTTACTACAGTTCACTGGAGACTTGAGTTCAGTATTCTAAAGCCTGGAACTCAGTCAGTGCCAGACAAAGTTGCAAAACAGTGATAGTATGTATATGTAGATAGTTTCAATTCAAGTAAATTTTGAGAAGAATATTATATCAGTGTATGATCACTGTGTTCTTGAATTGGTTGTGGTTTCAATCGATGCTTTTATTTTGCTTTTAAATTATAAATTAGTTCATTTGGCTTTATCATGATCAATTTACAGTGGCATCGTGTCATGTACTTTTAAGTTATGCTAATTCAACTATAAATATTTGCTTAAAAATAGTTAGCAGTATGTTTTTCATGCAATGTTCCCTTGAATACAATCCACACTCACTTCTGGTACTCAACAAGAGAAGCAGCAGTCTGTTCTAACACTGCAGGAAAAACTGCCTGAGTTAGAATTTGTGAACGACAGTGCAGTACATGTGCTGTATCCTATGGGCTATTTAAGCAGTTTACAAGGATAATTGTGTTGTAATCGTAACCTTGGTTTTAGAACCTAAGCCTTGCATAAAGGGTGACTCTATGCAGTTTGTTGTGAATTTTTAGGCCAAATCCACAAAGTGTAGTGATGCATTTTGTTTGGGGCTTATCATTTTCTAATAAAGAGTATTTGAGTCAGGTATGCTTTGCTCATCAAATATGAATTATCCATGACCTGATTTCTAAATAGATGTATATGTTTTTCACCCTCAATTTTATTTATGCAGTGACAGTCTATTTTTGTCATTGTGTTTGTTTCTATTGAATGAGAGAAGTGAGTTGTATTAAATAAGTGGAAGAGCCACTGATTTAATGCAAAGCACATTTTGTTTCCCAGAGATGGGAGTACTGGAGTAGTGATATGTTGGTTTACTTCTGAATGTTCATCCAATGATCGGTAATAGAATTAAGTCTCTACTATTATTCTTCTAATATGAAAGCTTCTAATTGAAAATGCAGAGCACTTACAGGGCACTTTTACTCCATCAAATTAATGAGAACAACATTAATGGATGCTTGGCCAAAGGACCCAAAGGGGCAATTTACAAAGGAAGGATTTAACCAGTAAAAGGCCACCACAAAACAGTGGATAAACCTAGTATTCAGAGAATCACAAATTAAAATTTTATCCTTTAGCTCAGTAAATTGGCAAAACCCAAAACCCATAACATATCCTGTGCTGCAAAGTCATAGCAACTGGGTGCATTTCAGCATTGCTGGCAGTGTTTGCTACATGTGTATATTTTTTTTGAAAAGCAATTTGGAAAGATTATTAAGATCTACAAAAATGCTCATACCATTTTATTGAGTACCATGACCTCTGTGATATTGCTTATCCATAGGACATTGAAATTAGGGGTGAGGATATTTCACCTAGCATTATTCAAATTCAGAAACCATGAGAATCAATTCAGAGCTCCAATAACAGAAAAATGGTTAACTAAGCCACTGTTTATCTATTAGAAGAAATTTTATGCACTTGCCTGCTAACCAGAGGGCTGGCGGTTCAAACCCACCAGCCACTCCTCGGAAGGAAGGTTGGGCAATCCTACTTCCGTAGTGATACTGCCTCGGAAACCCAAGGAGGGGTCGCTATGAGTCGGGTTTGACTCGACGGCACACAACAACAACAACAACAACAAATGGATATGAAGGAGCTCCTGTAGCATAGTGCCTAAGGCATTTGACTGCTAACTCCTCCGATGGAAGATTGGGCAATCTGCTTCCATAGTGATACTGCCTCGGAAACCCAAGGAGGGGTCGCTATGAGTCAGGTCCGACTTGAAGGCACATAACAACAACAACAACAACAAAATGGATATGAAGACTATATAGCAAAATGAAAAAGATTATATTAGATTAAGTGAAAATTACAAAATTATACATACACGGTAATTAGAACAGTGTAAAACATTATGACTAAGGTAATACCCAAATGTTATTTGTTGAATGATAGAGGGTTTATAGATGTATTTTCTTTTAATTTTTTTTTTTGTTTATAATTAAAATCTTCATCAAAGTAAAGAAAACATTAAAGAATTAGATAAGGTTACGGTAGGATGAAAATGAGGTAATGGGATTAGAAGAGTAAACCTTATATTTGATCCGAGGGGTTGTGTCATCTTCTTTTGATGTACTTTTAGGTGTGCTGTCTGGTTCTGCCAACAGTTCATTTGCAGTGTAAACAGATATAGTTTTTCCAGATGCCTTGGAATGAATGAGAAGTAATTTTGGTAGTTAAAGTGCCATGTTAAGGCCATATTGTAAAGCTCAAATTCGATCTGCTGAGTGTGACTGTATTTGAGAATATATTTATTGTGGCCTTACTTGCGCTAATGAGAATACAAGCTCCTGTGCCATGTTGAGATACAGTTTTTTCTTAAACATTTTTAGAGTGATTTTTGGAATCATCAAATGCATTTTAAGGCTTTGGAATAATTTTCATTTATTTTGTTTTCAAAGGTCCTGTCCTATGTGCTGTGGGTAAATTGTCAGTTGATGTTTTGGTTGCTCCGTGCTGCTCTAACAGAAATACCACAGGTGGATGGCTTTAACAAACAGGAGTTTTCCTTTACAGTTTTGGAGGCTAGAAATCCAGGTTTAAAGTGCCAGGCTCTATGGGCTGTGTGAAAGCACCTTGACCTTGGGCTTCAGTTCAGCCTCTTGCTCCAGGCCCACTACAGCTGGAGGCTTTCTTCACTCAGGCAGCTGCTGGCTGCTGAGGCTGACAAACCCAAGGTTGACAAGTAAAAAAGGCACAGTCCCAATTTTACCAAACCACATGGCAGGCCACTGATTCAAGTCCATTAAGAGTTCCCAGATCAGTAGACAACATGGCAGGCTGCTGAATAATGACCCAGCTCCATGCAGGATTCAAACGTGCCAAAAGCTGCAGACTGTTACTAAAGCTTTTTATACACTGAGAGCAGACCACATCCCCAAGGCAGCTACTCACCTGCTCTCAGTAGATTCCACCATGGGGCTGATTACCAGTCTCATCATGGGGAATACTACATCCAGCTGCCTAGCCAAGTTGATACATATAACCTTAACTATCATGGTTAATTTAAGCATAGGTACTGAAACAAGGCAGGCTTGTGCTTACTCACCGATCTGCACTGAACACTTTCCCTTGTTACCCTCCCGAGAGGGACCGGGTCTCCGGAAGCTAGGTAAGCACGGGCAGGCTTGTGCTTAGTCCCCAGGAG
>NW_006921677.1:3630395-3634582 GCF_000298275.1 Orycteropus afer afer
TCCTTCCCTTCAAGGCTCAGCGGTCCAAGATTATCTTCTGTGTCTGTGTCAATTGGTTTCCCTTTTCTTTGTTGAAGAGGGTCTGTGCAGTTCTTTTGCCTAGTCTGCCATCTTGCCGGAACTCTTTAAATTTTTTTTGAGGACAGCCTTGACTTGAAGTCTGAGGATTGATTTCAGGTCCTGTGTTTCCTTATTTTTGATCATTTGAATGTTACGGTAGGAGTGTTGGAACTTTATCACTACCGCCTTTGGAAGGCCTGTTTTTTTTTTTAAGTTTTTATTGTGATTTGGGTGAAAGTTTACAGAGCAAGTTCATTTTCCATGTAGCCGTTCATACACATTTTGTTTCATGACATTGACTGAAATTCCCCAGAGTGTAATAGCTCTCTTCCCACTTCCTCCCTGGAGTTACTTACTTCTTCCCTGTGTTTTTCTGGCTTATGCACTCCTACCTCCACCACCCCCAAGCTGTTTCCCTGTGCAAACACTGCCCATCTGTTCTCCCATAATTGATTTTGATTGCTCCAAGGAATGCATCTACCTGATGTAGATGTTCACCCCATCTGCCTGTCTGTTGTTTGGCTGCAAGCCACAGGAGTGACTTCAGTTCCAGACCTGAAGGGTAACTAGGGGCCCTAGTCTCTGGTAGCATAGTGCCTAAGGCACTTGACTGCTAACCAGAAGGCTGGCGGTTCAAACCCACTAGCCACTCCTTGGAAGGAAGGCTGGACAATCTACTTCTGTAGTTATACTGCCTCAGAAACCAAAGGAGTGGTCTCGGTGAGTTGGATACGACTCCACAGCAGTGGGTTTGGTGTGGGTAGTCTCAGGTATCTCACCAGGCTCTATCAAACCAGCAAACCTGGTCTTTTTTTTTTTTTTTCTTTTTTATGATTTTGAGATTTGTTTCACATTGTTCTGCCACTCCATCCAGGATCTCCTACAGTGATCCCCCTCCAAGTGGATGACAGTGGTAGCCAGGGACCATTTAGTTCTTCTGGTCTCAGGGTCATGTAAGCTGAGGATCACATAGTCTACTTGTCCCTTGGACTAATTGTTTCCATGTGTCTTTGGTTTTCTTCAGTCTTCTTTGCTCTGGATGAGAAGAGACTCATTGTTGCATCTAGAGGGCTACTTGCAAGCTTTTAAGACCCCAGTCTCTACTCACCAAATTAGGATGTAGAACAATGTCATTGGAAGGCCTAGTTTTATGAGTTAATTTTTTTTTTGTTGTTGATATTTACAGTTTTTCTTTTAAAAAATGCCAAACTCCTCTAGGGCAGTATTTCTAACTGTTTCACATGCATGCAAGTCACCTGGGATCTTGTTAAAATGTGAGTTCTGAGGTTTTGAGTCTAGAAGGGTGGCCTGAGGAGTCCCTGGGGGCCACAAATGGTTAAGCTGTGTGCTACTAATCAAAAGATTGGCAGTTCAAGTTTACCTAGAGGCACCACAGAAGAAAATCCTGGCTATCTGCTTCTGAAAGGTCATAGCCTTCAAAATCCTATGGAGCACAGTCTTGTTCTGCAACATGGGGTTGCCATGAGTCAGAATCAACTCAACAGCAGCTGCCGCCCCCCATGGGGGTAAGAACCTGAGAGTACATTTCAAATAGGTTCCCAGGTGATACTCATACTGCTGGTCCTTGAACCCCCAGAAGTAACTAGGCTCTGTAGGAAGTACAATTTTATTTAAATTACATCTTTTAAAATTTAATTTGTCGTTGGTGGGAAGGTCCTTTCTTTCTTTAGGTTGTTATTCTCATTTTAATACTGCTGTGAAGGCAGATTTTGTTTTCTCTGTGCTTTTCATATTGCTGAAACATCAAAAAGGATCTATTTTCCCCTTTCTTGATGCCCTATAGAAATATTGTTGAAAAAAAGTTTATTTAAATAAACTTGACATTTTGAATAATGATGCTTTCTAAAGTTTCAAGATTATCATGAAGTACAATGCTGTCAGTGATAGAATAATATCTATTCACCTACAAGGAAAGCCAGTTAATACTGTTATTCAAATTTACACATTTATCACCAAAGCCAAAGATGAGGAAATTGAAGATTATTACCAACTTCTGCAGTCTGAAATTGACCAAACATGCAATCAAGATGTGCTCATTATCCCTGGTGACTAGAATGCAAAAGTTGAAAACAAAGAAGAATCATTGGTAATTGGAAAATTTGACCTTGGAGATAAAAATAATGCTGGAGATCGCATGATAGAATTTTGCAAGACCAATGACTTATTCATTTTAAATACCTTTCTTCAGCAACAAAATGGCAGCTATACACATGGACTTTGCCAGGTGGAGTACACAGGAATCAGATTGACTACATCTGTGGCAAGAGGTGATGGCAAAGCTCAGTATCTCAGCCAAAACAAGGCCAGGAGCTTATTGTGGAACAGACCATCCCCTGCTCATATGCAAGTTCAACTTGAAGTTGAAGACAATTAAAAGAAGTCCATGAAAACAAAATGTGACCTTGATTTTATCCCTCCTAAATTTAGAGACCTTTTAAAGAATAGATTTGATGCATTGAACACCAGTGACCAAAAACCAGAGGAATTGTGGGATGGCATCAAGAACATCATCCATGAAGAAAGCAAAAGGTCATTAAAAAGACAGGAAAGGAAGAAAAGACCAAAATAGATGTCAGAAGAGACTCTGAAAGTTGCCCTTTAATGGAGAGTAGCTAAAGCAAAGGGAAGAAATGACAAGATAAAAGAGCTAAACAGAAGATTTCAAAGAGCAGTGTGAGAAGACTAAGTCAATTATTATAATGTGTTCAGTTTTTGTGTCAGCTTGGCTGGGCCTGGTTGAGTAGCTGGGCAGCTGGTGGTAGTTATTCCCCATGATGAGACTGGCACTCAACTCTATGGTGGGTTCTACCACAAGCAGCTGAGTAGCTGCCTTAGGGATGTGGTCTGCTTCCCATATATAAGGAGAAGCCTTGGGGAATAGTCTCTAGCTTATGGCGCACTTGAACCCTACATGTAGCTGTGTCATTGTTCAGCAGCTTGCCATGCTCTGCCGACCTTGGGCCTTACAATGGACAAATTAATAGCCTGCTGTGTGGTTTAACATTGGGACTGTGCCTTTTTACTTGTCAACCTTAGGTTTGTCAACTTCAGCAGCCAGCAGCTGTCTGAGTGAAGAAATGCCTCTAGCTCCAGTGGGCTGGGAGCAGGAGGCAGAGCTGCACCCCCAGGTTGAGGGGCTTTCACCCAGCCCCTAGAGCCTGGCACTTTGAACTTGGACTTAAAGCCTCCAAACTGTTAGAGAATAAACTCCTGTTTGTTCAAGCCATCCCATTTGTGGTATATTCATGTCAGAGCAGCATTAGGTAACCAGAACATAATGCAATGTGCAAAGACATGGAATTGGAAAGCCAAAAGGGAAGCACACACTCGGCATTTCTCAAGCTGAAAGAACTGAAGAAGAAATTTAAGGCTCAAGGTGCAATATGGAAAGATTCTATGGGCAAAATATTGAGTGATGCAGGAAATATCAAAAGAAGATGGAAGGAATGCACAGAGTCACTATACCAAAAAGGACTGATTGATGTTCATCCATTTCAGGAGGTACCATATGATCAAGAACCAATGGTATTGAAGGAAAAAGTTGAATCTGCACTGAGGGAAGTGGCAAAAAACAAGACTTCAGGAATTGATAGAATACCTATTGAGAGGTTTCAACAAATGGATGCTGCACTAGAGTCACTCACTTGGTTATGGCAGGAGATTTGGAAGACAGCTACCTGGCCAACTGATTGGAAAAGATCTATATTTGTACCCATTCCAAAGAAAGGTGAGCCCACAGAATGTGGAAATTATCAAACTATGTCATTAATATCGCACACAAGTAAAATCTTATTGAAGATCATTCAAAAAATGGTTACAGCAGTATATTGACAGAGAACTTCCAGAAATGCAAGCTGGATGTCGCAGAGGATGTGGAACAAGGTATATCATTGCTGATGTTGGATGGATCTTGCCTCAAAGCAAAGAATACCAGAAAGATGTTTACTTGTGTTTTATTGACTATGCAAAAGCATTCAATTGTGTGGATCATAACAAATTATGTATAACATTGAGAAGAATGGGAATTCCCAAACACTTAAATGTACTCATGAGGAACCTATACATAGACCAACAGAACAAGGCGACACTGCATGGTTTAAAATCAA
>NW_006921677.1:3634682-3644507 GCF_000298275.1 Orycteropus afer afer
ATTGTGTGGATCATAACAAATTATGGATAACATTGAGAAGAATGGGAATTCCCGAACACTTGATTGTACTCATGAGGAAACTGTACATAGACCAGGAGGCTGTCATTCAGACAGAACAAGGGGACACTGCATGGTTTAAAATTGAGAAGGGAGAGCCTCAGGGTTGTACCCTTTCACCATATTTATTCAATCTGTATGCTGATCAAATAATCTGAAAAGCTGGATGATAGGAAGAAGGAACGTGTTATCAAATTGGAAGAAGACTCATTAACAACTTACGTTATGCAGACGACACAACTTTACTTGCCGAAAACGCGGATGACTTGAAATGGGGATGAAGATTAAAGACTACAGTCTGCAGTATGGATTACACCTTAATGTTAAAAAGAAAAAAAAAAAATTCTCACAACGGGACCAATAAGCAGCATCATGATAAATGGAGAGAAGATTGAAGTTGTCAAAGACTTCATATTACTTGGTTCTACAATCAACACCAGTGGAAGCAGCAGTCAAGATACCAGATGTCATATAGCATTGGGCAAATCTGCTACAAAGGACCTCTTTCAAGTGCTGAAGACCAAAGATGTTTCCTTGAAGACTAAGGTGTGCTTGACACAAGCCATGGTATTTTATCTCACCTAATATGTATGTGTCATTAATATAATAATTAATGTGTCAGAAGGAAGATGGGGCAATCTACTTCCGTAGTGATACTGCCTTGGAAACCCAAGAAGGGGTCGCTATGAGTCGGGTCCAACTCGATGGCACATAAAAACAATAACAACAACAACAATATGTATGTGAGAGCTGGACAATGGAAAAGACTGAAGAATAGTTGATGCTTTTGTGTTGTGGTGTTGGCAAAGAATTCTGAAAGTACAATGGGCTGCTAAAAGAACTAATAAATCTGGCCTGAAAAAGTGCAGCTGGAATGCTCCTTGGAAGTGAGAATGGCCAAACTTCGTCTCACCTACTTAGATCATCTTGTAAGAAGGGCCCATTCCTTGGAGAAGGATATCATACTTGACAAAGTGGAGGGCCAATGAAAAAGGGGAAGGCCCTCAATGAAATGGATTGACACAGTGGCTGCAACAATGGGCTCAGTTATAGCAAGGATTGTGGAGCTGACACAGGACCGGGCATTGTTTCCTTCTGCTGTACATGAGGTTGCTAGGAGTCAGGGGTGAGTTGACAGCACCTAACAACAACAACAATAACAACAACTTTCTAAAATTGAAAGAGCCTACATACTGAATAATAGCTACACCACCCAGTGTGTGTCCAAAGGACTTTTGGTGAGGTGCAATTCAGAATAGATACTGGAAAAACAAAACAAAACAAGCAGGGTTTAATAGTGTAGTGCCTAAGGCATTAGACTGCTAACCAGAAGGCTGGCAATTCAAACCCACCAGCCACTCCTCAGAAGGAAAGTTGGGCAATCTACTTTCGCAGTGATACTGCCTTGGAAACCTAAGGAAGGGGTCGCTATGAGCCGTATCTAACTGGATGGCATTGAGCTTGGGTTTTGGTTTAGGGTTTAATAGTTTCAGATGAAGTGGCTTCTTTTTATTTTAATCATGATAGCACAGTGGAGTAAAATATCCTTGACAAATATAGATATTGGATTAGTAAAATTTTGAACATTAGCATATAAGTATCATGTTTTGGTGCCAAATGATTTGAAAAAGTGATTACAGTTGCATAACATGGTAATCATGGGTAGACAGTACTTTTCTTTGGGAAGTTGGCTCCTAAATATATGTCTTTAAGATAAATACCTACAAATCGGCATTTTAAATAAAGATCAATGTAAAAAACAGGTCTGATAAGCTTAAAAAAGCCTGTTTTTCAGTATTTCATTAAGTTGCCTGTAGTTTTCTGGGAAATTTTACTCTTTCTATTGCTAACATTTGTGGTACTTTTTTTTTTTTTTTCATCCCACTTGTAAACTCTAAGGAATAAATACTAAAATGATTAGGATAAAAAGACAGAAAGAAAAAAAAACCCTATACATTTCTTCAAAATCAAATAGCCCTAAAGATCCTTACTACTGCACAAGGAGGCACCTAGGCCATTAGTAAAACTAATTGTTAATGTTAAATCTTAACAATCCTGTTCCTTCCTTCACTGGTGTTATACTTTATTTAGAACATTCTTCTCAGTAGTTCTGTTATTGTGAAATGCTATATCTGCCATACTTATTTCTGATTTAAAAGAATATTTTTCACAAGTCAAAGAAGCTGTGATAACCTAGACCCACTCACATGTAATTCTCCTAACACTGGACCTAGAGACTCTTTAAATTGGAAAAAATATTTACAGAAATATTCTTTATAGTCCAAATGGGAAAGATCTTATTTAGTACTACTTGCTAATACCCATGCTGCTGAACTTAAATGCATCAAAACTTGAACTCATTTGTCTCAGTTAAAAAAGGACAGACCAATTTGGACCTTCGAGCCCAGCGAAAAGACTGCAGCTCAAATTCAAGTACCATACCAAGAACAAGCAGCCATGGAAGAAAACAGCTGAACTCAAGGAAGAGAAGAAGCTGACATCTGAGTGGACTGCTTACATTCCCAAGATTTCCAGACCAGAGCTGTGTGTTTCCCTTCAAGAAATCACTGCTCTTTTTGAACTGCAGTTTTCTTATCTTTTGTTATATTTGTTTCAATTGTTCTGTATCATCATTTCTGCCATGTGGGGATTTTAAGATGAAGTATTTCTTGTTTAATATTTATCTCCTTTTACCAATTTTAGTCCTGTAACTAGAGTTAGTAATGATTCTTTTTGCTTTTCAAACCACTATGTTTGATCTGCTAACCAGAAGGCTGGCGGTTCAAACCCACCAGCCACTCCTCAGAAGGAAGGTTGGGCAATCTACTTCTATAGTGATACTGCCTCGGAAACCCAAGGAGGGGTCGCTATGAGTCAAGAACAACTCAATGGCACATAACAACAACAACATGTTTGGTCAATCAGGATTAGTAAGAATCACCATTGGTATTTTTACTGTATGCTTTGTACTTGCATAATTTCCATTATCGTATTGGCTTATCGCATTATTATATTATTTCTTAGTTTTAAAATATTGTCCCTTATTTCAGCCCTTAATTTTATATGACACTTTTTTTTTTAAATGTACGTATGCTTTTAAAAAAATGGTTGGCCTTATTAAATTCATTGATTTCTGCATGTAATAGTATTAAGAATTAAGGATATAGGACTCCATTCATCTTTCTCATGCTGATGTTTTCCCTCATCTGGGATGATTGTCTTTAATCCTGTCCAAGGCTTGGTAAAGTGTCTCTGTTGGGGGGGAAAAAAAAGAATTAAAGATGTGTATATTGAAACTTACGATTATCCTTGGTATGCGGAGTTGTAGGTCCATTTCAGAATATCAAATCAAGCATTTTTTAAAGTTCTAAAATAAGTGCATAGTGATTATTTTCCATTGACATTTTTAGTATAGTGAATCTCTGAGGGCACGATTTGATTTTTGTGAACTTTAGTTTCTTTTGTCATAATAGCTAGTCTCGTTATATGTGTTGTGACCATTTTAAAGAGTATAAGCTCAAGTTATGAGGGTCACCTATGCTTAACAGCAACAAAACCATTCATATATGTGAATGTCAAGTATTTAATGCAGTATAGATATTCCTTGCAACTGAGTTCTGTGAGCACTGATGGCTGCTAATGGACACAGGACTGCCCAGCCTATGCCTGCCAACCACTAGAGCAACCACTTCAGTAACAAATGTGGAGAATTTTGCTGCAACATGAAGGATTTTAGAAAATTAAGCTACTTTGGGAGGGCGGGCTTCAAGCCTAATTGTCTGCATCATCAGGTTATATCCATGGAATATAGTATCCTCTTGGCTTATGCATAATAGGAGTCTGAGTGTCTATTTTGTGTCAAGTATTGTAATCAAATGTGACTTGAGCTTGGTTTTTAATATTTACTTACATTATAGAACTGAGCAAGGCATTTTGGAGTTGTTAGGCAAAGCAGAAACCCTTAGAGGTAAGAATACTTGCATTTTGCCAGTCAGTTGGGCATGGATATAGGCTGTTGTTTGTTGTATTGTGACTGCCATGTTGCTGTGATGCTGGAAGCTATGCTACTTGTATGCCAAATATCAGAGAGGTCACCCATGGTGGACAGGTTTTGGTGGAGCTTTCAGACTAAGAGTAGAAGAAAGGCTTGAAGATGTCCTTCTAAAAATTAGCCAGTGAAAACCTAATGGATCATAACAGAACACTGACTTGCTTGCTTTGGGCACATATCAAGAGGGAACAATTGTTGGAAGAAGACATGAGAGGACTGACAAGAACGAGGGAGACCTTTGATGGGATAGATTGGGACAATAGCCTCAAGGATGGACTCAGACATGCTGGTGATCGTGAGGATGATGGAGGACCGGGCAACATTTTGTTCTGTTGTATATAAAGTCGCCATGACTCAGAGTCAGTACTGTGGCAGCTAATAGCTGCCACCACCACCACTTTCAAAATCGAAGAAGTTTCTGCGTACTCCCCTTTGTGAAAAGATAACACAACTTCTTACCAACTGCCCAGCATTGATCTAAATTTGTTTCCAGGTGTGATCAGCCTTCATTGGCTTACTATGGTGAGTTGTTAGGAAACATTATCATTTTAATTTGATGTATTTCTGTGAAGCTTTCACCCTGTTGAAAAACTCCTTTGTTTCTACCTAAAAGGACAGGATGTTCATTTCTATCAGATTGGTTATTTAAATATGCCAGCCTGGACATGTGTGTTTCTTTGCCTAAGCACCTAATGCTTTATAAGGATACACCACAGAATTGAAGAGTTAGTGAAAATGGTTCCTTAGCTGGTGTTAAAACCAGACATCACAGAAAAGCCAGCAAGTGTTTCTAAGACATACGTGGGTGGAACTGACTGATGTTATTTTTCTTTCTCAGTTCTGTGTAAGTATTTTCTGTTTTAAAAAAAATGTTTTGCATTAACAACATGCTGATAGAAATACCCTGCTAATTGCAGTCATTATAATCTTGATAATGATGGTAATAGCGACAGCAAACATTAACTGAGCACTCATATGTACCAGGCGCTGTGTTACACAAATGACCCCTTTTTCTCTCACAGCAATCCTGCCTGGTAGGTTTTATTATTGTTATTCTCAGAAAATGAAACTTAGGAGGCTTAGCAATGTAAGGTTAAACAGCTAGTACATGGCAGAGCCAAGCTCAGAGCCACACTGTGTCTGCCCTTTGTGTTTTAAATGCCACTTTATATGGCTTCAACATCAACAGTTCTTTTGTCCACATTTACTTTCAAAGTCCAGGACATTTTAATAAAGAGAGCATTAACTTTTTTTTTTTTTTTTAACATTATGAATTTACTTTTTGTGTAGTTTCTTGATGAAAATCATGAATGGCTTGCATAATTTAGAATTTAATAAATAGGTTTTTCTTTTCTTTCTTTTTTCATTTCCCAGAAGATGATTCCAGTTCTATTCCAGAGTAAACTCATAGATTTTTAGAGTTCCCGGAGGAGCATCTCCAAGCCTCCCCAAATCCAATGGTGGTAGGCTTTAAAGATCATTCAATCTAGGGATGGCAAGACAGGGCTTTGAACTGGTTCATTCCAGTTCAACGCTGTGCCGAGAATTTGTGTTTCCACTCCACATGTAATGAATCAGAATCAGAATTTTAACAAGATTCCCAGGTGATTCTTACATTTACATACGAGTTTAACAATCATTAGGGGATCTTGAAAGTGTAGATTCTGAGTCATTACATCTGGGGTGGAAACGTAAATTCTCAGCAGAGGGTTGAACCGAAAGGAACTGGTTCAAAACGCTGTGGCAAACCAGTGGCTCTCACATTGCTACCTAACCTTCCCAGTCCTGTGGTGGACACTGAAGACAGTCACATCTTTTCTTCCTGAGTCTCTGTATAACCTCTGTCATTCCAGGTAGTAACCATCAGGAGACTGGAACTTGAGTTGAAATGTATTTGCCATCTCGAATTTACTTTTGGGAGCTCTGGTGGTGTAGTGTCTAAAGCATTTAATTACTAACCAGAAGGCTGGTGGTTCAAACTCACCAGCCGCTCCCTAGAAGGAAGACTGGGCAGTCTACTTCCATAGAGATACCGCCTCAGAAACCCAAGCAGGGTTTGCTATGAGTCAAAGCAACTACTCTCAAGGAAAAAAAATTCTAGGTTACCTACCTGAGGTCAAGTGAGTCAGTTGACCAAGGTTACATACTTACTAAGTAGCAGGCAAGTCTTGAACTCCAACCTTAATGCTTTCTCCTCAATCCTCTTAAAATGCAACACTTGTCACACAATTCCCTTGCTCAGAAACACACACTGGCTCCCTTTTCCTCCTGACACACAGTCCCTTTCTAACAAAAAGTTTGGGTGCAAGTCACTTCATCAAATCCAGATAATCCATGTCTCTGGACATTTAGTAGGAGGAGCCAAGATGAGTCACATTTTAAAACTCTGCCTTCAAGAAGATTACAGTCTAGCTAAGGGCTGGTGGTATATAAAGGAACTTTGGTGGTGTCATGGGTAAGGCATTTGGCTCCTAACTAGAAGGTCAGCTCTTCAAACCCACCAGCTGCTCTGTGGAAGGAAGATAGGGCAGTCTACTTCTGTAAAAGACTGACAGCCTCGGAAACCTGATGGGGGTTGCTGGCAGTGAGTTTGGTTTGGAGGTATATAATATTAGTAGAGGAGTACTTCAAATACTAGGCAAAAAGTGATGCTTTTAACTAGAGATGAAAATTTTTAAAAAAATTTTTGTGATTTGGGTGAAAATTTACAGAGCAAACTCATTTTCTATACAACAGTTATACTCATTTTGTTTCATGACATTGACTGCAATCCCCACAATGTAACAGCTCTCTTCCCACTTCCTCCTTGTAGTTATCTCTTCCCTGTGTCCTTCTTTCCTATGCATTCCTGTCTCCTGAGCTATCTCCCTGTGCAAATACTGCTGTTCTGATCTCTCACGGTTGATTGTTCTAAGGAGTGTATCTACTTGGTGTAAATGTTTGGTAAAAAAGTACTTTTGTTTTTTTAAAAAAATTATGATTGGGTAAAAGTTTACAGGGCAAATTCACTTTCCATACAGCAGTTCATACACACGTTGTCTCATGACATTGACTACAATTTACCCCAGTGCAACAGGTCCCCTCCCACTTCCTCCCGATAGTTACCTCTTCCCTGTGTCTATCCCTTCATGCACTCCTGCCCCCTGAGCTGTCTTCCTGTGCATAAACAACCCTTCTTTCTCCCATGATTGTTCTCTCCAAGTAGTGTATCTACCTCAAGTCTTATCTATTTTCAACTCTTATGCCTGTCTTTTGTTTGGCTCAAAGCCACAGGTGTGGGTTCAATTCCAGACCTGAACAGCAGCTAGGGACCATAATCTCAGTGGTTCCACCAGGCTCTATCAGAACAGCAGACCTGGTCCCCCCCCCCCTTTTTTTTTTCCCTCCCAAATGATTTTGAGTTTTGTTCCACATTGTTCTCCCTCTCTATCCAGGATCTCCTCCATAGATCTCCCTCTGAGTGGTTGACAGTGGTTGCCGGGCACCATCTAGTTCTTCTGGTCTCATAGTTGTATAGGCTGAGGATCACAATGGTGTACCAGTTGTGAGGACTAATTGTTTCCATGAATCTTTGGTTTATTCTTTTTTGCTCTGGACGAGGAGAGACCCATCTTTGCATCTAGATGGCTGCTTGCAAGCTTTTAAGATCCAAGTTACTACTTGCCAAAGTAGGAGGTGGAACAATGTTTTGTGCAGTATGTTATGCCACTTGAGCTTGATGTCCCCTGTGACTATGGTTCTGAGCCCACAGTTTCAACTACTCGGTCCCTCTGAGTAGCTGGCTGTGACCAGGAAGTGACTACAACCTTGTCCCTTGTCAGCTCTACTATACCCCTGGGAATTCTTACATAACATACTAATATACTTGTAGAACCATTGTTTGTCAACCCTATACATGTTCTTGGGTACATTCCCTGCTTCATAAACATACCTAATAGTTCAGCCTGTCCACCCATCTATCCACCCATATACCCATGTAAAAAAAGTACTTTTGTGGTTCAAAATGATCACTGACTGTCATCACTGGGAGAAACTTTGGAAATGAGATTGCATTTGAAGTAGAACTTAAACAGGAGACATGGGTAGGTACGCTGGCTAGAGCAGCATAGAGAGTCACAGAGATGAAAGAATGGCTTGTGTTTGAGGTACAGGAAATATATGCTTGAACAGTATAGATGATGTCTGGGGTCAAGATAAGGCTGGAAAATGACATCATTTAATAGAGTGTCTTGACTATAGGGCTGCCAGCTGATAATGTAGCAAGTAATTGGGAGCCATTGAAAGTTTCTGAGGAGGAGGATACAGTGATTGGGGCTGTATTTTGGCAAGATAAAGCTGGGTTTGGTGGAAAGGATGGATTAGAGTGGGGGATTTGCCCCATTCTGAATTAATGTCACTTGGGAAAAGAGCCTCAGAAACTCAGCAGCTGGAGGTTTAGGGTGAAGAGTCATTTAAGCTCACAAACAATGTAAAACAAAAGGATGTCAGTCTAGGAAGTTGATGTGCTAGGGCAAAACTCATGCTCTTTGAATATAAATGGTAGCAATTGTGATTACTGTAGCAGACATCTACCAAGTTAATTAGAAGTTACATTAAAGGAAATTATCATTCACATAAGTATGGAATGGTTATAAGTGTGTATAAATTTGATAAATGTGTGTAACTGAAGACTATTGGATGTGATTTTAAACAAAGAAAAAAAATTATACTAGAGATTTCTGCCTGATGTAATGCTTCAAAATTCTCAGTAATCAGTCTGCCAGGGCTAATGACTGTCTGATGTATAACCTTCTTTTCTTAAAAAAAGATCTTTGAGTTATTTGGAGCATTTCAGTGATTATTTTTTTTTCATGGTATGTAAAGTACAAAAAGTATTGTTCTATTTTTAATATGAGAGAACTGAGGAAAATGAGGGCCAATTTATTTGTACCGTTCTCTTAGATTTGAAATAATTGAATAGAGGAGATCAGTTTTAGATTCTGTCATTGGTATTTTTCCATGATAATTATCTTAATTGTTTGGTTAAGAAGCGTTTCTTGGCCTGACCACCCTTCCCAAGTCCCTTCTCTCTCATTCCCCCTGTGCACACACTCAGATAACACAACCTTGCTTGCTGAAAGTGAAAAGGACTTGAAATACTTATTGATGAAGATCAAAGGCCACAGTTTTCAGTATGGATTACACCTTAATATAAAGAAAATAAAAATCCTTACCACTGGACAGGAAGCAGCATCATAAATGGAGAAAATTCTGAAGTTGTTACGGATTTAATTTTACTTGGATCCACAATCAATGCCCACGGAAGCAGCACTTGAGAAATCAAACAACATATTACATTGGGCAAATCTGCTGCAAAAGACCTTTTTAAAGTGTTAAAAGGCAAAGACTTTACTTTGAGGACTAAGATGCTCCTCACTTAAGCCATTGTATCTTCATTTGCCTCATAAGCATGTCAAAGGTGGACAATGAATAAGACAGACTGAAGAAGATGGATAAATTTTAATCATGGTATTGGAGCAGAGTGATTAATACCATAGACTGCCAGAAGAATGCATAAATCTGTCTTGGAAGAAGTTAGCCAAAATGCTCCTTAGACATGAGGATGCTGAGACATTGTTACACATACTTTGGACCTTTTATGTGGAGGAACCTGGAAAAGGACATCATGCTTAGTAAAGTAGAGGGTCAAAAAAAAAAAAAAAAAAGAAAATCCTTAA
>NW_006921677.1:3644837-3651401 GCF_000298275.1 Orycteropus afer afer
GCAATCCTACTTCCGTAGTGATACTGCCTTGGAAACCCAAGGAGGGGTCGCTATGAGTCGGGTTTGACTCGACGGCACATAACAACAACAACAACAATTATAGCTATTGTTACACATGCATATCCCTATTAGACTGTGAACTCCTTGAGAGCAGGGGTTCTTGTTCAGCTTTGTATCCCCAGTGTTCATATTCAACACATGCCAAATAAATGGATGAGTTAATATATATCTGTAGTGAAGTTGGGGTGGGCTTTTTGAGAGTAAAATGAAAAGTGTTATAATTACTGTAATATATTCAAATAACCACCCTATGAGGGACATAGATACTTGTATTGTAAACCCTAACCCCTCATTTTATGGATTGGCTTAGAGAAATGAAGTAACTAATATAAGACACATAGAAAATGGTAGAGGAATATAGGAAAGGGACTAACGAGCAGTTCATTTTTATACCTTTAATATTTGTGAAAAGTGTTCAGATTAAATTATCTCAAGCATTCATTGCGTACCCAGTGCTGAATGAAACATTCAAGGGGACATGATAAAGGTTACTCATGTGGTGGATTTCAAGGGGCTTGTGTTGAAATGACAGCAGAATGTGCAACTGCAGAACTCAAAATAATCACGAGTGTGTCCATGGTAGAGGGTGAAGGTTTGTGGAAAAGTAGTTAATGAAATTTTCAAGGGTGGGAAACAGGACCCTGGTTCTTGTCCAGCAATTTAAAGAAGGTCCACCTAGAATGGAAGATAAGCACTTGAGGATGGTGGGAAGAGATGGTACAGTGGGCATGGCACTGACTACATTTCTTGGTGATGCTAAATTTGGTGTTTAGTTTACAGAGGACATTGTCAAGCCACCAAAGGTAATATTTTAAGTCACAACTTGGTTTTAGGGGTGGACAGATAAGTGGCGATGGATTTGGTTCTGGCCTTGGCCTGAGAGTTATGGGTATTGTGGTGGTCAGCGTGGTCAGTGTGCTGAGCATGACTGCTGTCTTTGGTACCTAGTGCTCCTGTAACACAAATACCACAGTGGGTGGCTTTAAAGAACAGAAGTACAATTTCTTACATTTCTGGAGGGTAGAAGTCCAAGTCAGGGTCTTGGTCATGTAGATTCCTTCCTTGCCAGTAGCCCCTGGTGTTTCTTGGTTCTGTGGCATCTATCTCTTCACAATCCCCCTCTTTCTGTATGTGATTCTCTGTCCATTCTGTTCTTTTAATAACTCAGAAGTTAGTAGATTTAGGGTCTGTTTTACTCAGACATGACCTAATTAACATAAAAAAGAAACCTTTATTTTCAAACAGGATCACATTTACAGGTATAACTAACCCACCAGTTGCTGTTGAGTTGATGCAACTCACAGTGACCCATGCATGTCAGAGTAGAACCATGTCCCATAGAAACAACAGGCTTTTCTTCAGAGAAGCCTCTGGGTGGACCCAATCTAACCTTTCAGTTAGCAGCAGGGTGCATTAACTGTTTGTATTACTTAGGGAATCCATTTATAGCTATAAACCAAAACCTCACTGCCATCTAGTCGATTCTGACTCGAAGTGACCACCATTGTGTTTCCAAGGCAGTAAATCTTTATGGAAGTAGATTGCCCAGTCTTTCTTCCTCAGAGTGGCTGATGGGTTTGAACTGCCAACCTTCTGGCCAGCAGTCAGATGCCTTAGGCACCAGGATTTCAATACTTACTTTCTTGAGGATGTAGCACAATCTGTAACAGCTGTCATGTGCAGTATGATATATTCAGCACTGAGCTTATGGAAGTCCTGAGGTTCATCTCTGCCCTAAACACGTAGAGCAGTGTGCAGGTGAACTTGGTTATATGGACAGTTTGTTGACAGTAATGTCAATTTAAGGTTGAGAGGAGGTGGAATGATGGAATGCATTCAGTTTTTGCTGGAGGTAGAAGTCAAGGAATTTATTGATATAAGACTTTGAAGGGAGATAACGAATATGAGTATTCCTCAGGTGTGTTGAGCCATAAAGTATGTGAATCAAGGTTAACAATGAACTAGAGTTAAGTGCTGGGAACTGGATAGTTACCTATTTACATAAAAGGGAATTGCACCCCATGAGAGCTCTGTCATGGTGCCTGGGGTGGAGCCACACCCTGATTATGCCCAACAGGTGGTGGCATGTGCACAGGCTTCAGCCAGGGCTGGAAGCCAGGGCCCCAACCATTTGCCTGGCTCCACCACTTGGTGCTGAGAGATAAAAGTGGACCCAGGCCAAGACAGGTCTTCTTTCTCTTTTCACTCTATTTGTGACACCCTCAAAGTGACAATCTCAGAGTGTCAAATAGCAGTTCTAGGGCTATGTGAAGAAAACTTTGACCTTAGAAGAAGATCCTTAGTGTACTGAAGTCCTGTTAAGTGATGGAACTGATGGCATAAGGAGACTAAATTAATAAACAGTTTCAAAGAAGAAAAATTTTGCATATGTGCTTTTAAAAATCAACCATAGTTCTCAGAAAGATTAGAATTTCATCTCAACATTTTTTTTTTTAAATCTCTATCATAATCTTATGAAATGGGGGTGGGGGATTACAGTAAGTATGATAGCTTCCTGCTTTTAAAAACACATTGATGTATTCTTATTAAATATTCCACACATTCTTGATGGCTTACGTATCTCTTTGTATGGATATAATGTTTTTGATAAAACTTTTCCTAGATGTTTAACTTGTCTTTATAAATAACACTGCTCTGAACTTGTTTGTATGTAAATACTTGGCTAAATATCCAATATTATCTTTAGATTCCAGAAGGGAAATTATTGGATTAAAGGAAACAATTACTTTATGAAAGTGTATGCTTCTCTCCATCATTGTAATATCATTTTTAATTTTATAATTTATAGTTTTTAAAATTTGGATAAATTAATTCAAAACTCTAAACTCATTGCCATCGAGTTGGATCTGACTCATAGTGACCTCTCCTTGAGTTTTTGAGGCGGTATCACTATGGAAATAGATTTCCCAAGCTGTCTTCCAAGGAGTGGCTGGTGGGTTTGAACTGCCAGCCTTCTGGTTAGCAGTCAAATGCCTTAGGCACTATGCTACCAGACTCCTAAATTTATTTAAAGACATTGTAATTATTTTTTAAGTGAGCTTGTCTCTCGTTAAGGAGCTCTACTGGTGCAGTTGTTAGGTTAGGTGCATTGGGCTGCTAACCAATAAAAGGTTGAGAGTTGGAACCTACCAGCCACTCCATGGGAGAAAGATGAGGTAGTCTACTTCCATAACAATTTACAGCCTTGAAAACTCTATGGGGCAATTCTACTTTGTCCTTCCTATAGAGTCCCTATGAGTCGGAATCAACTTGATGGCAGTGAATTTGTTTTGGTTTGTCTCTTGTTGCCCTTTTGCTGTCCTAGAACTTTACTGTGGGAGAGTTTCCACTGCTGAATGTGTATTAAGAAATGTTTTGGATTTCGACAATATTTGGAGCAGAACTATTTGTCAACCAAAACCCAAAAAAGAATCTATGCTACTTTTTAAGATGCTTCTATTTCTTGTGTTAACAAGAAGTCATTTTTGCAGCAGGCTCTCATTAGCTCAATTAATGAGGTTGCATTTAAAAAGAAACTGAGGAAGTTAAGTCTTCTTAGGATGGTGGGGATTTCGGAGTCTCTGTGAGGGCCTGTGTGGGGTTACTAATGCCCTCAGAGCTGTTTCCATCTCTTTCCTGTGTCCTGACCACACCTTTCAGAGGAACAGGATTAATTAATCAAGAAGCAGCATTAACCAGCTGCTGCACTAACTAAAGTAGTACTCCACCTGCCCCCTGTATCTCATTATCCTGTTTTATTTTCTTCAGAGCACTTCCTGCTAGCTGAAATTACCTTACATGTTTGATTCAGTCTTCAACCCTAGAATCCATGCCCTATAAAAGAAACCAACCAGTTGCCTTTGAGTTGATTCAGACTCATGGCAATCCCATCCATGAGTATCAGAGTAGAATTGTGCTCCATAGGGTTTTCAATGGCTGACTTCTTGGAAGTGTATTGCCCGTCTTCCGAGAAGCCTCTGGGTGGATCTAAACCTCCAACCTTTGGTTAGCAGCCTAATAAGTCAACTATTTGCATCATCTAGTGAGTCCCTATCCAAGCAAAGCACTTGGTTTCTCTAAGTTCATACTACATGCTCAGGGTCTGGCCCATAATAGATGCTCAATATATGTTCATTGAATGAACTCCAGAAGCTTTTTTTTTTTTTTTTTGGTGGAGGCTTTATTCATAATTCAAAAAATTAGAAATAATCCAAATGATCATTTTCTGGTGAGTAGGCAGATAAATGGCTAAATATAGTTTATCCTTACAGTGGAAGATTATACAAAAACATAAAGAACAAACTACTGATACAAGCAATAACATAGATGTATCTCAAATGCGTTATGCTAAGTGACTACGTGCTGTATGATTCCATTTATGTGACATCCTGGAAAAACAAAACTATGGGGACAGAAATCAGATAAATACAAATTAACTGTTTATCTAGGGCCAGGGATCAGGAGAGAAGATTGACTACAAAGAGGTATGGGTGAACTTTTTGGAGTGATAAAAATGTTCTGTATCTTGATTATGATAGTGGTTACCCAACTACATGTGTCAAAATTCGTAGAATGCTACACCAGAAAAGAGTAAATTTTATGTAATTGTATATAAATCATAGGCGCTCTGGTGGTGCAGTGCCTAAGTCATTTGACTGCTGAACAGAAGGCTCGCAGTTCAAACCCACCAGGCACTCCTCAAAAGGAAGGTTGGGCGATCTACTTCTGTAGTGATACCCCCTGGGAAACCCAAGGAGGGGACGCCACTTTGAGTCAGATCCAACTCAACGGAGGTGAGGTTTTTTTTTTTTTTTAAAGTATGTAAATCCTGCCTTTTTTTTTTTTTTTTTTTTTTTCAAACCCACCAACCACTCCTCAGAAGGAAGATGGGGCAATCTACTTCCATAGTGATACTGCCTGGGAAACCCAAGGAGGGGTCGCCATGAGTCGAGTCCGACTTGACGGCACATAACAACAACAACAACATGAAAATTAACTGGAGTCATGGGTAGTAAATGGTTGAATCTCAAGAATAAAATATCAAACAACAAATAACAAGTCACTTAACAGTATGTACAATATAATATAATTTATAAGAGCTTTTTAAAATTTGAAACATCTTTGTATATTTTATTAATTTATTAATACATAGCAAAAATGCTGAGAAATGCACAGGAGTGATAAAAACAAATTCAGGATGGGGTTAGCTCCAATAGGGAGAGAAAAGTCAATTTCAAATTATTTCCACATGTTTCTCTCTATGGATTATATAGTAATTTAAAAGCAATATTAACTATTTCATAATGTTTTGTGAAAGTCACAAATTCTTTTTTTTTTCCCCTAGAGAATTCAGGCTCAGCCTCCACTTGCCAATGTAGCTGCTAAACCACTCTGAGTCTCTCAGGGAAATGGTAACCGCTCTCCTTTTTACAGACTTTGGGGATTGCAATCCAAGAAAACTGAGAAAAGGCCTGTGTTCTCTAATCTATGCTTGTGATCACTGTTAGGCCTATTCCCCATGACTTCACAGTGCCTGTTTGCTTGTAACTTTAGTCTCAATGAATGCAACCTTCCCCACAGCCATCACCAGAGCAACTCTTAGTGTCAAAACCCCAGGCATCCATGAATCCGTCCCATCTCAAGTCCTGGATTTTACACTAAGATTTGTAAGAAGACACTGGAGAATTTTGAACTGGAAGTGTGATTTTATAGACATTTTAAACTTTTCTGTAGTTGTGCCGGAAGGAGAGGAAAAGCCATTGGAGGAGCAACAAAGGAAATTATGTAACCAAGATTAAGACTACTTTTATAGTGCACAAACAGGATGATAATATCTTATACTGGGATGTTGACTCTCAAAGTTGTGAGATGTGTTCAGATTTCAAACACACTTTTAAAGTAGAGCTGAAGAGATTTTGAAGGATAGAAAACAGGATCACAGTCAAATCTGTTTTTGCCTGAACAACAACTCTGCAAATTACTGAGTTGGGGAAATCAGAAATCAAATGTTTGGTTTGAGATGATTATCATGCATACAAGCTGGAGGGTTGTGTTTTGTTTTTTTGTCTTTTTGAGTTTCTGTTATCATTGCTGTTTTCAGTTGCTGTTTAGTGGATCTGAGTCATGGTAACCCTGGGCATACAGAAGAGAACTGTTCCATAGGGTTTTAAAGGTTCTGACTTTTTGGAAGCAGATTTCAAGGCCTATCTTCCAAGATGCCTTTGGGTGGGTTTGAATTGTCAATTTCTTGCAAGTAGTCAAGTGCTTAACCATTTGAGCCACTGAGGGATTCCTTATATAAAATCAAACTCACTGCCATCAAGTCGATTTTGACTCATAGCAATCCCCTTTGAGTTTCCAAGGCAGTAAATCTCTGTGCAAGTAGATTGCCCAGTCTTCCTTCTGAGGAGTGACTGGTGGGTTTGAACCACCAAACTCCTGGATAGCAGTCAAGTACTTTAGGCACTATATCAATAGAGATCCTCTCTCTCTCTCTCTCTCTGT
>NW_006921677.1:3651501-3660101 GCF_000298275.1 Orycteropus afer afer
CTCCAAGGAGAGTATCTATTTGAGGTAAATGTTCAACTCATATGCCTGTCTTTTGTTTGGCTGGAAACCACAGGTGTGGGTTCAATTCCAGACCTGAAGAGCAGTTAGGGACCATAGTCTCAGTGGTTCCACCAGGCTCTATCAAACTAGCAAATCTGGTCTCCCCCCCTTTTTTTTTCCTCCAAATGATTTTGAGTTTTCCACATTGTTCTCCCTCTCTATCAAGGATCTCCTACATAGATCCCCTTCCAAGGGGCTCCAGAGGCTTTTATGGCCTATGGAAGCAAGTGCAGACTTTTACCCTTATCTTCCATTTGCTGCAAGCTATTTCCTCAGACTATCTACATGAATTACACTGCAACCGCATCCCTGATTATGGAGTGTGCTGATGCTTGTGGGGCCCTCTTTTTCTGGAATGCTACCTTTTGCACCAAGACTCCATGTGGGAAAATGTTGAGCCTTTAAGATCCAACTCAGTTGCTTGTGAACAAAATCTGGCATGTGCATCCAAACTGGCTCTAGTTCTTGTTCCTTTGAGCCTCTTAAAGTTGTTAAAAATTTTCATGCAATACTTTCTGGTATTTTAACCGAGTGTATAATTGTCTATTTGACTTTAGACTCCTTAGGGTCAGAGACTGTTTTTACTCACAATCCCAGGCACAGTTGCTTTGTGCTCAGGCAATTAAGGTCAACTGAACTTTCCACTCAGAGGTCTTTATTTTTCATACTGCTTTTATTTTGTTCCACCTCTGATAATTTTCTAAGTATCTCTCATTGTATATACAAAGTTTCATTTGAGGGACTTTTTTTTTTTGAGGGTAAATTTAATACTTAAAATATTAGAGCTGGTAGGAATCTTGGCTGGTATCTAGTCTCATTAAAATGTGTACCTGTACTGTGGTTTTCCCATTAACGTTTGCCCCAGGAGTTTCAAATCAGCTTTGGGGCTAGTAGCAAATGTAGATAATTGTTTCCTGATTAGGAGTCAGATTTGACACTTCCTATTGAAATGTTTTGCTGTCTGGGATATGAAACAGATGGTCGCTTATGGAAGAACAGATGTCTGTGTTGAATCAGAGCATTTTAATCTACTCTTGTACCTTGAAGTGTTTCCCTTGGCAAACACCCGCTTCTGACCTGCTTGTTTCAGCTTTGGGTGATTTTTCCCTATTAATGGACTACATAGACCCTTATAAAGAGGTATGATAAAATAGAACTTATAAAACAAATAGTTCAGAGTTGCTTAATCTGCAATGCTTATTCCCATGCAAGTACAATGCCTTGATTGACTAAGCAATCAGTAATTCATTTGTAAATACAATTAACATGACCTATAAATGCATAACATTAACAAAATAATTTCAATTAAAGTTTTATTCTTCAGATTATCAGGTAGTGTGGTAGTATGGTTGTGTGTCATCTTGGCTGGCCTGTGAGTTTGAGTGGCTTGGCAGCTGGATGTAGTTATTCCCCATAATGAGAATGAAGTGGTGTAATCATCTCCATGGTGGAATCTGCTGTGAACAGTTAAATAGTTGAGGGAAAGTTGCCTTCGGGCTATTGTCTGCTTCCAGTCCATATAGAAAGGATCCTACAATTGGTTCAGTCTTAATGTCCAATTCCTGGATTTGAACCAGTGGCCTGCTGTTTCCTGTCAATCTTGGGATTGTTCCTAGACTTGAACCAGTGTTCTGCCTTGTTGCTTCCTGTTCTTGGGATTGTGCCATTTCACCGGCTGATCTTGGGTTCGTCAGCCTAGCAGCCAGCAGCTGTGTAAATTAGAGAGACTCCAGTGCCAGTGGGCCTGGAATAAGAGGCAGAGCTGATGTCCAAGGTCGAGGGGCCTTCATCCAGTTTCTGGAGCCAGCCCTCTGAATTGAGACTTCAAACCGCCTAAAGTGTAAAAGAATAAATTTCTGTTTGTAAAAGCCATTCACTTGTGTTATTTCTTATAGCAGCACTAAAGAACTAAGACAGGTGGTATCAGTGGACTGGTTGAGAGCACAGATAGTAGCCAGGCTGCCTGGATTTGAAATTCAGCTCTTTCACTTAAGAGCTTTACAACCCAGATAAATTATTTAACATTTCAGTGCCTCAGTTTTCCTTATCTGTAAAATGAGGGAGGGTAATAATAATACTGGCTTTTAGGGTTGCAGTTGTCACATGAGTTAGTAGGTGAAAAGTGCTATGAACAGTTCCTGGCTTATAATCACTACAGAAGTGTTACTAGTTGCAGTCAAGTGGTCTCTGACTCATAGTGACCTTATGTATAACTGAACGAAACAGTGCACAGTCCTGTGTCATCATCACAATTGTTGGTAAGTGTGAGCCTGTTGTTGGAGCTGTTGTGTCATCCATCTCACTGAGAGTGTCCCTTGTTTTTCTCATCCTCTCTACTTTGCCAAAGATGATGTTCTTCTTTAGTGATTGGTCTTTTCTGATGCCGTCCCTGAAGTAAGTAAAGCCTCACCATCCTTGCTTCTAAGAAGCATTCTGGCTCTACTCCTTTCAAGACTATTGATTCTTTCTTCTGGCAGTCCATGGTATAGTCGGTATCCTTTGCCAACACCACAGTTCAAATGTTTGTCTTTTTGTTGTTGGAGTTTTCTATAAATTTTAGAAATATGTCCCTCGTCAGATACGTCATTGCTGAATATTTTTTCCCAATCTGTAGGTTCTCTTTTTACTCTTTTGGAGAAGTCTTTTGAAGCATATAAAAATTTAATTTTTAGAAGGTCCCATCCATCTAGTTTATCTTCAACTGTTTGTGCATTTTGGGTTACATTTGACAGTCTTTTTATGCCATAAGTTAGGGCCCCTAAATTTGCCCCTAGTTTTTCCTTAAGGAACTTTATAATTTTAGGCTTCACATTTAGGTCTTTGATCCACCTGGAGTTAGGTTTTCTGTGTAGCGTGAAGTATAGATCTTGTTTCATTTTTCTGCAGATGGATATCCAGTTTTGCCAGCACCATTTATTAAAGAGTCCATCTCTCTCCCATGTAATAGATTTCAGCCCTTTGTAAAAGAATCAGCTGATCATAGGTTGATGGATTTATTTCTGGGTTCTCAATTCTTTTCCACTGGTGTATATGTCTGTTGTACCAATACCAGCCTGTTTTGACTACTGTGGCTGTATAGTAGGTTTTGAGATCCAGGAGTGTCAGACCTCCTACTTTGTTGTTCTTCAACATTGCTTTGCTTATCTGAAGTCTCTTGGAAAAAGTTAGAAAGTGTCCTCTGGAACCTATGCATAACTAACTAATGCACTGCCTTGGAGCTGGACTTGACTTTCCGAGGCGATATCACTACGGAAGTAGATTGCCCAAGCTTACTTCCGAGGAGTGGTTGGTGGGTTTGAACCACCATCCTTCTGGTTAGCAGTCAAATGCCTTAGGCACTATGCTACCAGAGCTCGTAGGATCTATGCATGGTCAACCTGATATCCTTTGTTTCTCATAGTTGAAAGCTGTTACCTGGATATGTGTAATGTCTATAGACAGCTATAGTTTGAAAGAGTAGGTTTTTGAACATCTTGTTTAGGTTAAAGCCATCACCTTCAGAACTTAACATTTTTTTTTTTGAAGATAAACAAACAAACAAAAAACCAAACTCACTGCTGTCCAGTCTATTCCGACTCATAGTGACCCCTCCTTGGGTTTCCAAGGCAGTATCTCTATGAAAGTAGATTGCCCAGTCTTCCTTCTGAGCAATGGCTGGTGGATTAAACTGCCAGCCTTCTGGTTAGCAATCAAATGTCTTAGGTCCTATGCCACCAGAGCTCCCTCTTTGAGGAGAGAGATATTGAATAAACGTAGAATTGTTGCATTTGGACTGTATGTATATATTTTGATATGGCTCTTTTTCTCACTACTGTATATTACTTTTGGCCCATATAAGATCAGTTGTGGGGAGGATGTCTAATATTGAAAAGATGTATTTTTCATTCTGTCAAAAACAAAACAAAAAAACCCCAACAAACTCACTGCCATCAAGTCTATTCAACTCATAGCAAGCCTCTCCTTGTGTTTCTGAGGTGGTATCTCTAATGGAAGTACATTGCCCAGTCTTCCTTCAGAGGAGTGGCTGGTGGGTTTGAACTACTAGCCTTCTGGTTAACAATCACATGCCTTAGGCACCATACCACCAGAGCTGAGATCTGGCCCTAGTCTTCTAAAGTTTACAGTTTGATTAGAAGGTGAAATGCAGATGATTATCGACAGTGCAGGGCATTTATAAGACAAATGCATTTTTCCTTTTAGAGCACTTTGATGTAGTGCTATGTGCTGGGCCCATGAGAAACACAAGGCAAGGTGCTCCTCTCAGTGTGCATTTGTTTCAGGAAAATGTTGGACAGAGATGATAGTAAGTAGGAAGGCCTCCTCCTGCACCCAGCCTCAATTCTGTTCTCATTTTCTTTCCAGCAGTAGCTTTGACCATTTATCTCTTTACATACTGCCCTTGACACAGCCTATGTTATTTATTTTAAAAATATCTCTTCATTATGAATAATTTCAAATACATACAAGTAGAGAGTTGAATAGTGAACTCCCAGGTATTCATTACCTAGCTTCAGCTACTCTCATTGTGTGGCAATCTCGTTTTAGTCAAACTCCCTTTCTGAACCCTCCCACCCCCCGATTGCTTAAAAATAATTCACTTTATTTATAAATTCTTCTATATGTCTCACTCAAAGATAAAAATGCTTCCAAAGTTTTTATATTAAAGTCTATTTTGAAGCCCTCATTTTTTATTCATAGTGATGGCATTTATTGGCTGTAGTAGGTGCGGTAGCAGTGATATGTCAAGTGGGTGTATAATTAGGAAATCTTGGAATTAACTCAATGGCAGTGATTTATTTTTTTTTTTTTTAAGCTTTTAACAAACAGCCTAAATTTTGATGATATTCCTTAAGAAGTTTCAAAGGAATCCTAAGGTAGTCATTTTCCTAGCGATCTTGCAGATAGACCCTTACTGATAAATTGCTGTTGGGTTTCTTGAGAATTCCAAACCTACATGGCTAGTGCTTCCAGTAGCTCAGAGTTTACCAACCAGCATGGGGCATGGTGATATTCCTCACTTTTCTTTCTTGGTCGGGGAAGGTATGAGTTGCTCCAGAGTGTTATACAAATTCGATACTCTCTATATGCATGGAGTGAAAAGGATTGGAAACTACAGCCTACTGTTGATGGCCACGTGAACTAAACTTGAAAATCCAGCAACTTGATACTATTGACATATTTGAAAACCAAACCAAACTCACTGCCATTGAGTCGATTCTGAGTCATAGCAACCCCTTTTGGCTTTCTGAGGTGGTAAATCTTTACAGAAGTAGATTGCCCAGTCTTACTTCAGCAGAGTGGCTGGTGGATTTGAACCACCAGCCTTCTGGTTAGCAGTCACATGCCTTAGGCACTATGCTACCAGAGCTCCTTAGTGACATTTTTGGACCTTTTGACTATGTGGTTGGAAGGGAGATGAAGTCAGTGGACTTCATTTAAATTTTGGATAACAAGATTCTCCCTGAAAACTATTGTTTGGAGGCAGTTTTGGGCAGTAAATGGGCTGGATAGAAAAGCACACAATCCGGATTCTAAAAAAAGCCTTGAATTGGGAGTTAAGAAATACAGGATCTAATGACTGCATCTTAGAAGAGTCTCCTAAGTACATTGGTGGCCTTTGGCTTGGCACAGCTTTAGGTTTCTGTTTCCCTATTTGTAGGTGATGGATAAGGAGTGGACCATAAATGAAATGAAAATTGCTTTGGCCTTGAGGTAGTGGAGTGGGTAGATGGGGTGCTAGATATAGCTATCTTAAGGCTAAAGTTTAGGGTGTTGATTTTCAAACCCATCTAATTGAAAATCTCTTTCTTGCTGTCTTTTTTTTTTTTAAACACTTTTTGGAAATACAGTGAAACCTCTAAGAACTAGCACTCATTGGGATTGCCTTCTTTTTCTGAGTTTCCCACTTTTGACAGGGTGCAGTCTTACCACTTTTCTGTTGCTGCGTATTAGTGGAAAACAGTTGAGTTTTTCTTCTCCGGCAGGTTTCTGAGCTACACTGATTCTGGCTTTCACAGGTTTTACTGTAATTATGATTCTCAGGAAGTTGCAATTGCAGTACAGAGAGGTCCCATACACTATGTTCTAGTTTCCCTCACTGGGTACATCTTACATAATAGTAGTGCAATATCAAAGCCAGAAATCAACATTGTTCATTTTATTACCTGTAAAGATTCATGTAGCCACCACTGCAGTAACGGTACAGAACTATTCCATCACCTCCAATATCTCCCTTGTGCTATTCCTTTGTAGTCACACTGCCCACCTTTCCACCCCAAACCTCTCTAAAATCTGGCCACCACTGATCTATTTTCCATCTCTATAATTTTGACCATTTCAGAAAGATATGTTTGGGAATCATGTAATTCACGACTTTTTGGGATTGGCTTTTTTTTTGTTGTTGTTCAGCCTAATGCCCTTGAGATCCATATAGGTTTTTGCATGTATCAGTACCTTCTGTTGTAACAAGTATTTTTTAGCTCTCCCTTTCTTATCATAAAGTGAAAGTCAGAAAAAAAAAAAAAAAGGCATACCATGCACATAATAAAAAAAAATGCCCTAATTGTAATATAAAGAAGGAAAAATAAAAATGATTAAAATATGCATTCCAGTAAGTAAATTGCTCATTTTGACTATATGTGAAGATACAATGAAGTATTCAGGTACATTCATCTTATATGAAAGCACTGAGGAATGCAGCAACAGGTGTGTGGCATGGGTCAGTTAATTCACAAACATCATTGCTTCCAAAATGGTGACCAGTTCTTAGAAAGTTTCAGGCAATCTTCCCTTGGATTACATAGTAACTGCATTCTTGAAATATTGAGCACTGTTAAAACTGGACAAAAAAATACTCTTTGTGTTTATGTGCAAAACACATTTTAAATTCATGTCTTGAAAACTATAAACACACGTTTGGTATCCATTTGAGTGTCTGGTAGGACCTTCCAGTGCATTGTGGGATGTGAGATGATTTCTTCAGGAACTGTCCCTCACATTGCAAGTTGTCTAACATTTCCTGACCTCTGCTGCAAAATTTCCACAGTGCCCCCAACCTTAGAGTAACATAGATTTCTAAAATGCCTCCCAAGGAGTGGTACCACCCCTTTGAGAACAGTGAATTGAGGGGGACAGGCATGCCTTCTCCTGAAGGAATTTGTCCCATTAATGCTCATGTTGGAGAGAAAATTCTCCACGTATGAAGTGTTGGTTTAAACCCAGATGGTAATATGGTAATATTGATGGTTTGATGTACAGTATTTCTTATTCTTAAACGTATCCCTAGGTGTATATGTATGTTTTAGGCTGGGATCTGTAGAGAAGCAAAACCAGTAAAGCTTATACATATCTCTATCTCTATCTCTATCTCTGTCTCTATCTCTATATCAGAGAGAACCCAGGCATGCCCAAAGCAGCAGAACAGGAGAGCAGGAGAAAGGGGATAAAAAGCCAGGAACCCAGACAGAGGAGCAGTCAGCTGCAGGGATCCAGGTGAGGAGAGAGAACCCAGGCACACCCAAAGCAGCAGGACAGGAGAGCAGGAGAAAGGGGATAAAAAGCCAGGAACCCAGACAGAGGAGCAGTCAGCTGCAGGGGTCCAGGTAAGGAGAGAGAACCCAAGCACGCCCAAAGCAGCAGGACGGGAGAGCAGGAGAAAGGGGATTAAAAGGCCCAGGAACCTGGACAGAGGAGCAGTCAGCACAGGGACACAGGTAAGGGTGGTATGAGAGGTTTCCAACAGGAAGACAAACCTGTCTGTTGGTTTGTCTTACTATGGTGACATGTTGATGTGAGTTTTGAGGCTGAGCCAATGGTGTTTCAAACCCAGCAGGATGCACATGGTGCACAGGTATCAGCCCAGCTTATAGACTGAGACAGACTAGGAAGAAGGAAGAGGCTGTCCACTTCTCAAAGAACTGGCCAGGGAAAACCTTATGAATAGCAAAGAAACACTGTTTGATACATTACCACGCAACTTTATGAATAATCTGGTGAGTTAGAAGGCTCTCAAAATAGGACTAGGAAAGAGCTGCATCATCTGAGTAAACCCAGCCTTACTCATAATGATAAGGTAAAGCTTTTGAGACCTCCATTTGCTGATGTGGCACCACTCAATTTGAAGAGAAACAGCTGCAGACATCCATTAATCATCAGAACATGGAATGTACAAAGTATGAATCCAGGAAAATTGGAAGTTGTCAAAAAGGAAATGGAACACATAAAGATTGATATCCTCAGCATTAGTGAGCTAAAGTGGACTGGTTTTGGCCACTTTGAATCAGACAACCATGTGATCTACTATGCCAGGAATGACAGTTCGAAGAGGAATGGTGTGGCATTCATCTTCACAAAGGATGTTTCAAGATCTGTCCTTAACTACAGTGCTGTCAGTGATAGGATAATATCCATACGCCTACAAGGAAGACCCATTAATATGACTATTATTGAAATTTATGCCCCAACCACCAAAGCCAAAGATGAGGAAATTGAAGATTTTTATCAACTTCTGCAGTCTGAAATTGACCAAACATGCAATCAGG
>NW_006921677.1:3662236-3698865 GCF_000298275.1 Orycteropus afer afer
TGTTGTCAGAAGGGACCATTCCCTGGAGAAGGATGTCATGCTTGGTAGGGTGGAGGGTCGACGAAAGAGGGGGAGGTCTTCAACGAGATGGATTGACACGGTGGCTGCGATGATGGGCTCAAGTATAGCAGGGATCTTGGCCCTGGCGCATGATCAGGCAGTGTTTTGTTCTGCTGTGCATGGCGTTGCTATGAGTCAGAAATGACTTGATGGCACCTAACAACAACAACAACTGTATATATGGGGGGGGGGAGGGAGAGGGAGAGAGATTTATCTTAGGAAAATGGCTCACACACTTACAGAAGCTGGCAAGTCCCAAGTTCTTGGATCAAATGTCAGGTTGGAGGCTTTTCCCGACTCATGCAGCTGCAGGGGCTGAGGAGCTCAAGGTTGGCAGGCAGTATACCAGCTCTTGACTCCAACAAATGATGAATCCAAGATCTCCAGGCCAAATGGTGGATTGTTCACTCACGGACAGTTGTAAGCAGCACAACAGGATCCTGATGCACAGAAGAGTGTCTCTTTCCCCAGGATGTCCATAAATACATTGGAAGCAGACCACACCCATAGGGATACTCCCTTTTAATGGATTGGCTGCTCAAAACATATACATCCAATCTTATCATGGGAGTAACCCACAACACAACTGCTTAGACCACTTAGAATTGTGGTCCAGTCAAGTTGACACACAACTCCAACTATAACAATGTGTATATGTATATGTATTTGCTAAGTGAAAATTTGAGGTGTTTTGAGGCATAGCTGGTAGGTTTGTTACTTGCTGGATGTCAGAGTTCTAGTATTACTTTTGAAGCTTATCTCCTGTGAGTGCACAGGCCTGCCAGCCCAATATGAACAGCCGGTGTTTCTACAAAATCATTTTTCCCTACTTCCTAATCTTTAGCAGATCAAAGTGGTTTTGTGCAGCATAGGAGTTTTGTTAAGTATTTAGCATATAGGTAGAAAGAGGGAGCTTTGGTGGCGTAGTGCCTAAAGCATTTGACTGCTAACCAGAAGGCTGACGGTTCAAACCCATCAGCCACTCCTTGGAAGGAAGATTGGACAATCTACTTCCATAGTGATACCGCCTTAGAAACCTAAGGAAGGGGTCTCTGTGAGTTGAATTGACTTGACGACAGTGAGGTTTTTTTTGTTTTTTTTTTTTTTTAGGTAGAAAGAACCTTTAAGAAAGTGAAATGTTTAATGGAGTAGGTAGATAATTGAGGGTATTGAGACCTATCCCTGTCTTAGGGCTTAAATTGATAGCTCTCAGGCTTAGAATCAGTATTAGAAGTTTACATTTTTAAGATTTCATTTTTAAAGACAACCTTGTTTCAGTGTTAACAAAAATTTGAGTGTAAATTAGGACATAAAAATAACCTTGTTAAATCAAACCAAATGCTATTTTGTGTGTGTGTGTCCATGAGGTACAGGAGTCCATGGGTGGCACAAATGGTTAAGAGCTGGACTCCGAACCAAAAGGCTGTCGGTTTGAACCCACCCAGAGGTGTCTCAGAAAAAAGGCCTGGTGGTCTAATTCTGTGAAGGTTATAGGGGAGAAAGCCCTTGGGAGCTCAGTTCTACTCTGTAACACACAGGACTGTTAGGAATTAGAATCAACTCCAAGGCAACTGGTGTGGTTTGGTCCATATATGTACATGTATATACCATATGTGAATAAATTTGATGGATTCTTAATTAAGCAGTGCATACAAAGCTACTTATATGTGTGTAAGTCCTTTTTAAAAGCCAATTACAGAAACATATTCCTCCCTCGTTTTTTATTGTGACACACATAGTTCTTTTGGTGTCAGCGCTTTGCTTCTTTAGAAGCCATCCTTTTCTTAAGCAGAAAGCAATAGCCCTTTCTTTAGAGAAGAAAAGGACCTGCAGAGTTTGAAATATTACAAAGAGATAATAGAAGGGAGACATTTGTCTTTGCTTAACATTGATTCTCCAGGGATATCTACTTATTTTAAGTGTATGGGAGGGAGGCTAGAATTCTTTCATGTGACTTAGAAGAAATTATTTTCCTTTGGAAATGTCATAGGAGTTTGATAATATGGCTATATTTCTAAAATGTTTCACTGATTGTTCTGGTTACATAGTGCCGCTTGGACAAGAATATACCACAAGTGGGATAGCCTTAACAAACAGGAGTTTATTCTCTTACAGTTTGGGAGGCTTGAAGTCCAAGTTCAAAGTGTCAGGCTCTAGGGGCTGGGGGAAAGCCCCTCAACCTTGGGCTTCAGCTCTGCCTCTTGCTCCCAGCCCACTGAAGCCAGAGGCATCTCTTCACTCAGGCAGCTGCTGGCTGCTGAGGCTAACAAGCCCAAGGTCAACAGATAAGATGGCAGACTCCTGATGTTACCAAACCACATGCCAGGCCATTAATTCAAGTCCATTGTAAGTCCCAAGGTCGGCAGAGCATGGCAGGCTGCTGAACAATGACATGGCTATATGCAGGGTCCAAGTGTGCCATAAACTAGAGACTATCCCCAATGCTTCTCCTTGTATATGGGAAGCAGACCACATCCCAAAGGCAACTACTCAGCTGCTTGTGTTAGAGCCCATCATGGAGTTGATTGCTAGTCTCATCATGGGGAATAACTACCACCAGCTGCCCAGCCACTCAACCAGGCCCAGCCAAGTTGACAAACAAACTTAACTACCATGCTGATCATTTCTCAAAGTAAAACATAGTAAATCCCATTTGTTTCCTTCTGATAGTGGTCTAGATACCTTTTACCTAGATACTTATGTCTAAAAAGTACTTGTTTAAAAAATAATAAATACAAATCGAAGATGGGTTTTGCTTAAAACAAGGCTAGATACCTCAATAAATTTGTATCTTTTTAAAGTATGGCTAAACCTTTTGCCTAAATAATGTTATATTTTCAGTGACAAGCTCATATATAAAGAAGATAAATATGTAATTATCTAATTTATCCCTGTCATTTAATTTATCTATTGGTGCATAGCAAATCATCCCTAACTTAGTAACTTATAATAAAGTGACACTTTCTCACAGTTTCTGTGGGCCAGAACATGAGGTATGGCTTAGTGGGATGTTTCTGTCTCACCGTCTGTCATGAGACTGCAGCTATCTGAAGGTTCAAGTGGGGCTGGAGAATCGGCTTCCAAACCAGTGAGAGTGGCTGTTGGTAGGTCAGGGTTCTTCACCACAAAAGCCTGAATGTCCTTATAGCTTGCAGTTGCCAATATGAGAGAGCACCAAAGAGCACCCAATACTGAAGGCACAGTCTTTTTATAACATAGTTTGGAAGTGACAGCCGGTCACTTCCGCTCCATTCTATTCATTAGAAGCAGATCAAGAGGTCGGGATTACACAGGGGCATGAAAACTGAGGGGTGGAGATTGCTGGGGTCCATTATCTGCTTACCACATTATCAGTTACTGTCAGTGGACTCTGACTCATGACAACCCCGTGTGTATCAGAGTAGAACCATGCTGCACAGGGTTTTCAATGGCTGGTATTTTGAAATAGATTGTCAGGCTTTTCTTCAGAGGTGCCTCAGGGTGTACTTTAATCTCCAACCTTTTGGTAAGTAGCCTAGCATGGTGACCGTTTGCTCTTAAGTTCATTTTGTAAAATGATGTGCTAAAAATTAGAATTACACTAAATATGTTGCTGCCTGTATACCCAATGGTATGTTTATTAAAATGAATAAAGAAATCCCACCTTACGGAAAATGAACTAGTTTTTCATAAATGTTTTAAGCTGATCCTTACAGCGGAGAGACAACAGAAAGCTTAACAGTAAATATATGCAAAAAATGAAACCATGTTATCATTATTCTCTTTCATATGTGAAATAAAGTGACTTGTACCATTATGAGTGAGATTTCATTCATTAATCCTCTAATTTTTATTTTTTCAATTGTGATTTAGGTGAAAATTTACAGAACAAATTCATTTTCCATACAGCAGTTCATACACATTTTATTTCATGACATTGGTTACAATCCCCTAATATAACAGCTGTCTTCCCACTTCCTCCCTGTGGTTACCTTTTTCCTGTGTCCTTCTTTCCTATGCATTCCTGCCCTCTGAGCTGTCTTCCTGTGCAAATACTGCTGTTCTCATCTCCCATGGTTGATTGTTCTGAGGAGTGTACCTACCTTGTATAAAAGTTGACCTTATATGACTGTCTATTGTTTGGCTGGAAGCCACAGGAGTGAGTTCCATTCCAGGACCAAAGGGTAACTAAGGACCTAAGGACCATAGTCTTGGGGGTTTCACCAGTCTCTATTAGACCAGTAAGCCTAGTCTTTTTTGTCTTTTTTTTTCTGCTTTAGAGTTTTGTTCCAAATTTTTCTCCTATTCTATCCAGGATCTCCCACCCTGATCCCTTTCTGAGTGGTTGATAGTGGTAGCTGGGTACCCTCTAGTTGTGGTCTCAGTGTCTCATAGGCTGAGGTTCACATGGTCCACTAGTCCTTTGGACTAATTATTTCATGTATCTTTGGTTTTGTTCGTTCTTCTTTGCTCTGGACAAGGAGAGGTATCTTAGGTGGCCGCTTGCAAGCTTTTAAGACCCCAGTCAATACTCATCAAAGTAATCCTCTAGTTTTTATCTCAGTATTATGCACTTGCTGAAATCTTTGTACTTTAATATGTTGCCTGCTCAATGAATTTTGCTTTAGATTCAGGTGAGGGGGATTTGAACTGGCTGGCTGCCCCTTAGATCAATTCTGTTTTTTTTTTTTTTCTTTTAATTGAAAATTTTTCTATACCCTCTTTCACTTGCTTTAAATTGGAATGGTTGATTGCTATGTTGTTGTTGTTATGTGCCATGGAGTAGGCCCTGACTCATAGCGACCCCTCCTTGGGTTTCTGACGCAGTATCACTATGGAAGTAGATTGCTCAACCTTCCTTCAGAGGAGTGGCTGGTGGGTTTAAACCACCAACCTTCTGGTTAGCAGTCAGGTGCCTTAGGCACTGTGCTACCAGAAGTGCATGTCACTCTTAAATGGAATGCTTTTGGCAGAAAGTTCTACAAGTTTTTTTCCCCTATTGCTGAAGTGCTGAATAGGTAATATACACTTGTAGCAATAGTCTGCATATTTCTAACTGATACGATATTCTCCTTAGTTCTGAATAGGAAGGAAGATTGGGCAATCTATTTCCATAGAGTACATTGTATCTAGTGACACTTACATGTATTAATTAAATTTATTATACATAGCTTTTATCTGAAGATTTGATAGCACTTAGGTCCTAAATTTAGAGATGTAAAATACTTCGCTAAGCCTGTGTTGTAGAACTTCTCTATATTACATTTCTTTCATTCTCTATTTAATAAGAGCATTAAAGTCTTTCATGCCCAATGCTCATTGAGTTATATGTAGTTTCAGTATTGAATTAGGATTAATAGAAGCAGTAGTATTTTCTCTTTTTCATTTATTTTCAGGACAAGAAATGCTGATTCTTTTTTTTCTTTTTCTTTTTGCTCTTCTTGGCAGCAGTGAGTAGCAAAAATCATCTTCTCTTTACCTTTGTTTACATAAGCTGTTCTATCTGACACAGTCTCCTGTCATGACTCAATTTAGCTCTTTCGGTCACACCCACTATAATTTCTACAGTGGGGGATTTCCAGTGTTGTCAAGCCTTCCTTTTCACCCTGCCACCAACCTGAACCTGAGGAGCTGTAAGGTGTGCCTTTCCACAGGACAGGCTTGGGCTCCTTTAGTTCTCAAATCTTAGGTAGGAGGTATTCTTTTGGTGTGTGTGTGGGAAGGGTTCTTCTGTGAATGAATAACAGTAAAATTAATCCAAACACAGTGCTTCCAGGATTAAAATACATCTACATGTTATTCTGTCTGTGAGCTAAAGGTGGATAGTACTTGAGTGCTCCAACTAGAAAATGATTCATCATTAGTTGTATGTAGTTCTGTAGAGACTATGACATGATAAAGGAAAAAGGAAATTGCATGTGAAACAGTGACTCCCGGAATCACAGTTCACTTGGCTCTCTTAAAATCCTTTATTTCATAGCTAATCACCACTCCTACCAGTTGTCGTGGAGTCGATTCTGACTCACGATGTCCCCATCTGTGTCAAAATAGGTAAGAGTTGTACTCCATAGTGCTTTCAGCAGCTGACTTTTTGGAAGTAGATCATTAGGCCTTTTTTCCAAAGCATTTCTGATTTTTCAAGGTCTCTTTGGGTAGACCTGAACCTCTGACCTATTGGTTAGCAGCTTGAGTATATTAACCATTTGTGTGATGCCAAACCCACTGCTGGCAAGTTGATTCCAACTCATAACAACCCTTTAGGGCAGAGTAGACCTGCTCCACTGAGTTTCCAAGGCTGTATGCAATCTTTGTGGAAGCCGATGGGCTCTTTTTTCTCCTGTGGAATGGTTGGTGGGTTCAAACTGCTGACTTTTTGGCTAGCAGCTGAATGCTTTCACCACTGAGCCACTAGGCCTACTTTGTACCATGCAGGGACTCCTGTTTCAAAGCAACTCTCCAGCAGTTTGTTAAGCTATGTAATGTGGTGTGTTGTTGTTGTTGTTATGTGCCGTTGAGTCGGACCCGACTCATAGCGACCCCTCCTTGGGTTTCTGAGGCAGCGTCATTACGGAAGTAGATTGCCCCATCTTCCTTCCGAGGAATGGCTGGTGGATTTGAACCGCCAGCCTTCTGGTTAGCAGTCAAGTGCCTTAGCCACTATGCTAGCAGAGCTCCCGTAATGTGGTGTAGTGGAAGGGTTTTGGGATGGAGCTCTAACAGGAAGTTGTATTATTTGCAAGAATTGCTTAAACTCTCTTAATTTTGATTTTCTGAACTGGAAAATGGGAAACTATCACTTGAAGAGATTTGGTGACGGTTAATGAGAGTGGATGAAAGAACAGCCAGCACAGTACATGGTAATTGGTGGGTCCATCAAAAATGATTGGTGTGATTTTAAAACAACTTCTTCTTCTTCTTTTTTTTTTTTTAAACTCAGCCAATACTTCCTAGCTTAGCTTTTCCCTGTCAGTGCTAAGCATCTAATTGTGTGAGATTCTGTTAAAGTGGTCCATGTAGATAATTAGCACTTTCTAGCATTTCATAGTTCAGGCAGATAATTGGGCAACAGAATTCAAACACTGAGTGCTTATTTTGTTGTTGTGTGTTGTTGAGTCAATTCTGACTCATAGTGACCCTATAGGATGCAACAAAGCTGCCCCACAGAGTTTCTTAGGCTGGGATCTTTATGGAGCAGATTGCCAGTAGAGACGCTGGTGGGTTCAAACAGCCGACCTTTCAGTTAGCAGCCGAGTACTTAACTATTGCATCACCATGGGTCCTTTTGAGTGTGTATATGTTGTTGTTACGTGCTGTCTAGTCGGCCACTACTCATAGCAACCCCTCCTTGGGTTTCCGAGGCAGTATCACTGCAGTAGCTTGCCCAACCTTCCTTCTGAGGAGTGGCTGGTAGATGAGGAGTGGCTGGTGGATTTGAACCGCCAACCTTCTGGTTAGCAGTCAAGTGCCTTAGGCACTATGCTACCAGAGTTCCTATATAGAAGGAAGGAAAGGAGCTCTGGCGGTGCAGTGCCTAAGGCATTTGACTTCTAACCAGAAGGTTGGCAGTTCAAACCCACCAGCAGCTCTGAGGAAGATGTGGCATTTTTTTCCGTAAAAGTTTACTGCCTCAGAAAGGCATGGGGGTTGCTTTGAGTTGGAATTGACTCCATGCAGTGAGTTTGATTTTATAGGAGGAAGGAATAGATGCATTTTAGGAGTAAAGATCAAAGCTGGGCTTATAACTGAGTTGTGATTAGGGAAGTTGATTTGGTATATTAAATTTTATACCTAAAGCTTTCATATCTTGGGACAGAAGAGAGTCTTAAGGACACAGTGAAGTACTACAGTGAAACTTTCTAGTATATTGGAAAAAGAAAGTATCATTTATTTAATATTTTATAATAGTTGTCAGAAAATTGTGCCCTTTACAGAGGTGAGGACAAAAATCTTGGGCTGGACTAATGTAATTTGGAATGGTTTTTAAGACATAGCATTTTTTAAGAGATAATTTAAAAGTTTCAATGAGAGGTTAAGTAAGGAATGACAGGCAGATAAAGGGCAGATTGTATGTACCATGTCAGAAACTCTCATTGCTGTTGTGAGTGTCTGTTAACTACTTCCTGTGTTAAAAAACCAAAAACCAAACTTACTGCCATTGAGTCAGATCCGACTCATATCGACCCCTCCTTGGGTTTCCAAGGCGGTATCTCTATGGAAGTAGATTGCCCAACCTTCCTTCTGAGGAGTGAGTGGTGGGTTTGAACTGCTAGCTTTCTGGTTAGCAGTCAAATGCCTTAGGCACTATGCCACAAGCATGTCCAGATCACAATAGTACCAAGCGTGGACAAAGTCCTCAATTATGACCTCATGAGTTGCAAATTGAGCTTCATTATCTAAGAATTGCTTGCTGCAGGGCTTGTATCTTGCACTTGAACTCTAATGCTATGCCTTATAACAGTTCTTAGAGAAGCTGCCAGTCCATCCTTTGCTTCCTTGAGGAATTCTGTCTTTGCTCCACTACATCTATTTAAAGGACCTTACAAAAATGGCAGTACCATTTTGATGGAAATCCTCAATGTGTTTATAAGCTTTAAGGATTTCTTGCATTTGGTCCTAGAAAAAATTAGCCCAACTCATGCTCTCATCACTGTTGACATCTTTGACTTTAATTGAAGTGTCTTCCCTGTTATTAGTTTCTCATAAATGCTGTTTTTTAAAAGGAGAGAGTTTATTTCCATGAGAGTAATTTGTGATGAGGTGTTTTGTTTGTGTGCAGTTTAAGTCAGGGGATTGTATGTAATCTAATGCAGTCTGTAAAGCTCTTGGAAGTTGGCATGGTTTTGGTTCAGCCTGTCCAATTTGTTCAGAGAAGCTTAGAACTTAGAGATGTTAGTAGAAGATGGAAAAAGAGAATCTGCCACTCAGTGACTTTTAACAAGTATATTTATGATGTGAAAAGGAAACATTTATTGCAACAAATGATTCTTACTGTTAATAAGTATCTGAGTATATACATACATAGAAATTAATGGATAAATGTGAAATATGGTTGTTGGTTTCAAGTTTATTTTGAGAGGTTGATGTAAGATTAAAGATAATATCTAAGTCAGGTAGTTGTGGAAATAATCATTTATGACTCAGGAAGGGTGCTGGGAAGAAATGCTTGTATATTCCTCAATAAATTAATGATCAAGCAACATAAAAAAACATACTGAACTAGAGTAATTATTTTTCCCCCATATTATAAAAAAGCACTTATACTTCGTTATTCAGGGGAAGCCACTTTTCAAGTTTTCATTATAAGCCTGATGGTTTTCTTTTTTGTTAACATACCATAAGCCTAGCATGCATTCCTAATTTCAGATATTTTCTAAAGAAATACTTGCTCCTTTGGAAGTTTGTTTGTACTTTTAATTTTCTCCCAGTCCCTCCCCTGCACACTGTGAGGTTGCTTGAGTGGCCCCCTCTTTTCGTTGGTGTGCTTTCCTGTCCTTTGATTCTCTGCTTCTCACCATGTTTGTATTTACTGGTTCAGAGATTGAGATGTTTTGAAGCAAATGTCCTCTTGGTTTTTCTTAATCAAATGTTTGAATGCCAGACATTCACAAACACATTCTGCCATACCATTATGGGGATAGACTGCTGGAAGGGGTAACCCCCATTATGGGGGTGACCTAGGCTGAGACTCTCACCACAGAAAACAAGTAGGAGCACTGAGGGGAGGGAGTGGTTAAATGCCCTTTAAATTTTCAGGTGAAGAGTTCTATCAAGTGATGCAGCCCATGTCACATCTTAACCACTCCCCCCAAAACAAACAAACAAGCAAACCAAACTCACTACCATTGGGGCAATTCCGATTCATAGTGGACCCCATTGGGTTTCTGAGGCTGTAAATCTTTATGGAAGTAGGTTGCCCTGTCTTCTTTCCATGGAGTGGCTGGTAGGTTTGAACTGCAGGCCTTCTGGGTTAGCAGCCAAATGCCTTATCCGCTAGGCCACCAGAGCACCTTTAGGACACATGTACTGGTAGGGAATTTAGTTGTTAACCAGTTACCACTTGCCGTTTAGTCGATTCTGACTCTTGGTGACGACGTGTACCAGAGAACTGTGTTCCATAGAGTTTCCCATGGGTGAGTTTTTGGAGGTAGATTGATCACCAGGCTTTCTGTGGAGGTGCCTCTGGGTGAACTTGAACATCCAGCCTTTTGGTTAGCTGCCTGGTACGTTAACTGTTAGCACCATCTAAGAAACTAAAAATGCTTATTCAGGGAACTATATATATTTTAAAAGAACAATTTAATATATGATTTAATAAAGATGGTGTGAGATGCTTGTTATATATAATTTGTTAAACTGGATATTTCCATTAGGATTTAAGGGCAAGAGGAAGAAAAGAAAATTTGCTGCCATATCAGTAAGACTTTAACATTTTTCTTATAACCTTTCAATCTTGAGCTAGAATTTTTGTTTCTTCTGCTAAATATTTATCACGATCTGACTGGTATCCTATTGCAATTACTGATAAACCACTACATATTTACTTTTATAACACAGAGTGCTTTGGTAGACCACGGAAAACAAGTGTTAATTAACCAGAGTATAAACTACATGTTACAAGTGTTATGCATGTGGTAAGGTCTTTTAGAAGTATTTGTCTATGCCTTTGACACTTTAAATGACTTCATTCCATGGCTGCATCTGTGGTGATCTGGTCATACATCAGAGGTTTTCAAAGGTAAAGTGAATTGGTATAGCCAAACAGGTATGGCATCTGGTGGGTCTTTGGTTGGCACTGGCTCACTTATCCTTCGAAGTTTGCCTGGAACTGATTTGCCAGCTTCTCAAAGCATGTGCGAGCTCTTAGTTTGTTTTTCCATTTGTCAATTCAAGTGCCGTTGGGTAGTGGATCGTGTGTCACCTAGTTCCACTTCCTCAGTTTGGCATGTGTGAGGAAGAGAGGCTTCTGCTTATATACGCAGCTCTCAAGGCATGAAGTGGAGCTGGAGAGAAGCAGAGTAATTTCATGGATGCTATGAGAACAGGAGCCTGAGGGTGGATGGCCCTGAGTTGGATAACAGCAAAAGGCTGGAGTGACTAAAGAACCTCAAGGAAGAGTTTTTCACCTGCTGCTTTGGCCATTTTCTTTCAATATAGACCATCTTATGACAGAAGCTTTGGGAGAAAAGGGAGTATGGTAGAAGAGGAGAATTTTCCACTCTGACTTTATGTTTTGGTATAGTGAGGAGAGGCTTTCTTGAAACAAAGGCTTTGAGAGATTCCTAGACAGTCCCTGGATTTGCAAATGGAGATGATAACCTCAAATCAAAACAAAATTGTCTTCTTGCAATTATTGAATATTAGGCTTTTTAGTTTTAGTTGTATGGCAGAGAATAGCATTCCTCTCCCAGTTAGAGAGAGCTCTCTGTTGTAAATACTAGTGTGCAAGGTCTGGCACTTGCTTTGTGTTTGAATATTTTGTAAAGAGATTCTGTTGAATTGAAAGAGAGTAAATATTTTATGTAAGTGACTCACTTGTTTACATGAGACACTAAAATACCATGATTGGTCTTTATACAGTTAGGCTTAACTTCAGATTTAAAAAAAAATTTCTAAAAATTTTATTTAGCTCTTGTTACAGCTTCAGGAGCATTTAAATGACTTTTTTTCTTTTTTTTATTTTAAATTATTGTGATTTGGGTGAAGATTTACAGAGCAAATTCACTTTCCATATAGCAGTTTACATATACTTTGTCTCATGACATTGACCACAGTTTACCACAATGCAACAACTCCCCTCCTACTGCCTCCCCATAGTTACCTCTTCCCAGTGTCCATCCCTCCATGGACCCCTATCCCCTAAGCTGTCTCCCTGTGCATAGGCAGCCCTTCTTTCTCAATGTTAAATGACTTTTCTTAAAATCTCAGAACATATATAATGTAAAGGCTGATGTGTCAGTAATGCAATGGTCTGTACTTACTGCCAAATGGATAATGTTGTCTGCACAGCCTGCTGACTTGAAGAAGTTACTTTTCAGTTGTCTTATTAATAGTTGAACTTGGGATGGGAGAGAGATGGGCTCTGCCATAGATTTTTCTGTTCTTCTAACATTAATGAAGGAGCTCTGGTGATGTAGTGCCTAAGGCACTTGACTGCTAACCAGAAGGCTGGTGGTTCAAACCCACCAGCCACTCCTCAGAAGGAAGGTTGGACAATCTACTTCCATAGTGTTACTGCCCCAGAAACCCAAGGAGAGGTCGCTGTGAGTTGGATCTGACTTGACAGCTGTGAGTTTGGTTTATTTTTTTGGTTTAACATTGATAAGAAGATTGATTGTTCTCTCTGGCTGAGCTTTTTCCCACTTGTACATTATAGATGTACTAGTATCTTACATGTTGAAGTTTTTACAGGAAAACCTACCAAAAAAAACTGATATTTAAGAAAATACAGGTATAATGTAGTAGCCTGGGAAAAGTGTTAGATGAACAAGGTGGGAGAATTATGTGTCTCAGCTATATAACCAGTTCTACTTCCCTGTCTTACAAGCATTAAGCACTATACAAATTGAAAGCATTAGTGCAGTTTTAGCAATAATCATCACCACAGAGCTACTTCTGTTTATTAGGTAATTATGTGCCAGATACTGGGTAACTATGTTATTGCATTTAAAACTTATCACAAGTCAGTAAGGGTACTGTCTTCATTTTGCAGATGAAAAGAGAGACTTAGGGAAGATGTACAACTTCTCCAAGGTCACACAGACTGGGTATGGAGGCGATGAGTTGTGATCCTCATTTTGTGCCAGTCACCCCCATTTACAGGGCAGAAGATTACAGTTAAGAAAAGAAAAATGCTGCTTATGTCACCATGAAGAAGAATACAAATTGACATAAAAAAGTGTATAAACATTTAGAAAACTTAAGCAGCACAGAAATAAAATAAGGCCCCCTATCTTCTTCTCCTGTGATCATAAACATTTTAATTGCGCCTTCTTTGTAACCTCAAAATTTTTAGGCGTTTATCTGTGTGTGTGTGTGAGAGAGGGGGGGGGAGAGAGAGAGAGAAAAAGAGAGAGAGAGAATATGAAAGTATTGTGTGTGAGAGAATGAGTATGTGAGAGAAAGAATGACTATGTGTGAAGGAGGATAAGTGTGTGTGTATGTGTATGAGCTCTGGTAGCACAGTGCTTAAGACATTTGACTGCTAACCAGAAGGTTAGCTGTTCAAAACACAACAGCCACTCCATGGAAGAAAGACTGGGCTATCTACTTCCATAAAGATTTACCACCTCGGAAACCCAAAGGTGGTTGCTATAAGTTGGAATCCACTCGATGGAGGTCAGTTTTTTTTAATGTGTATGAGACACACACACACACACACACACACACAGGTGAATAATATGAAAAGGACGAATGAAATCCCAATTTAAGTACTACTACAGGAAGGTTGGGCAATCCTACTTCCGTAGTGATACTGCCTCGGAAACCCAAGGAGGGGTCGCTATGAGTCGGGGCCGACTCGACGGCACATAACAACAACAACAACAACAGGTATATCTGTAGATTTCTAGAAATGCAGTTGCTGGGTCATGTTTTTGAATAATCATTTTCTCTTTTTGCTTGAAATGCCATGTTTTTCATAAATTAACATCTGACCAACCTACTTAACTATTCTCTTAACCAAAACAAACAAACAAACAAACAAACAAACAAAAACCAAAAACCCAAACTCACTGCCGTCCAGTTGGATCTGACTCATAGAGACCCCTCTTGGGTTTCTGAGACAGTATCACTATGAGTAGATTGCCCAGTCTTCCTTCTGAGGAGTGGCTGGTGGTTTTGAACCACCAGCCTTCTGGTTAGCAGTCAAATGCCTTAGGGACTAGGCCACCAGAGCGCCTCCTAACTATTCTTTTAGTGTTTACAATAGTTAACTTTATTCTCTTGTGATTTCTAGGTATGCCATTTTGTCTTATGCAAATAATGATAAATTTGCATCCTTTCCATCTTTATAGTGAGCATTTAGTTTTCCTGTGTAGTTTCATTGGCTAGTATTTCTAGTATAATGTTAGTTAATAGTAGTGATCATGACATCAGATTAGCTATATGCTAGGCTATGCAGTAATGTTTTTGATATAAGGAGAGCAAAATCTATCATAAAGACCATTTAACTACTGTATTTATAATTTTGGAAATAGATAAAGGAAAACATAAGAGAAAATAAAGTGCAAAATGCATGGGGAGTGGCAAAAGATTGGGATTAGGTTTGGAAAACAAATAATGGAAACATTTGATGGAAGGTAGTCAAAATTAGCCCAGGTTGATGAGTAACACATAATGCTATGGTGCTATCTGTTGACTTAGTTGGTGTTTATCTGCCAACTGTCCTTCAGGCCAGTACTATATCTGATAGGCACTATAAAGATAAGTAAGATGACATCCTTTCCTGAAGTGTCTGGAATGTGGAGAGTGCTCTATAAATGTTTGTGAAAGGATAAGGGAAAGAAAAATTCTGAGTGCTTAGTGCAGTAGAAGCCTGAATATTACACTGTGTTATAAGAGGTACCAATTGCCATTGAATTTCAGGAGCTTTGTCCACCTTCTCTGCTGCATGCTTTGAATGAAATTACTGCTTTTTGTGGGTCTTGGCTGGTATTTTAAAACCAAAAAAACCAAATTCATTGCTGTCAAGTTGATTCTAACTCATAATGATCCCCATTGGGTTTTCAAGGCTGTAAGTCTTTACAGAAGTAGATTGCCTCATCTTTTTCATGCAGAGTTGCTGGTGGGTTTGAATCACTGACCTGGTTAACAGCCAAATGCCTTACCCACTGTGCCACCAAGAGCTTCTTGACTGTTGTCTTAGTGAAGGCGAACCTGGTTTTTGCTGGTGGAGAGAGTAAGGGAGAGAGTGAGAGGCTGTTACTGAGGATGGAAGAATCTTTCCCAGGTGATCTGCCAACCACAGGGTTTCAGGCAAATTGTCTCTGCTGGTGAAGTGTGGAGTGTTTACAGAGGAGGGAGGAGAGGGTACAGAAGTAGACAACAGCAGACCTTTCTAACTGGTGGTTGTGGATTGAATTGTTTCTCTTCCACATATGTATTGAAATCCTGGGCCTTGAGCCTGTAAACGTGATTCTGTTTGGAAATAGGGTTTTCTTTGTTATATTAATAAGGTCATACTAGTGTAGGGTGGGTCCTGCCCCTAATTACTTCTGAGTTGTAAAAAGAACAGAATAGACATGCAGGGTCTGATGCCATGTGAGGATTATTTATAAGCAGAGGAACTCTGGCAGTCACCAGAAACCACAAGAGAGGCTCATAGGAGGAACTGACGTCCAAGACTCTGACTACACTTTTGATTTCCATATTATTAATAAATCAATTCTCTCATCGCTATTTTGAAATTGTATTATTTCAGATAATGCAATTATTCTTAGAGGCTTCCTTATGTTTCTCAGTTATTTTCTAAGAAATACTGTGCTATTTGTTTTGCACAATATAAGGGCATTAAACAAGGCACCAATAAGGAGTTCTGGTGGTGTTGTGGTTAAGGCATTGGTTATCAGCTTTTAGTTATCAACCAGAAGCTCGGCAGTTCAAACCCACTATCTACTCCATGGGAAAAAGATGAAGCACTCTGCTTCCATAAAGATTTACAGCCTTGGAAACCCTTTGGGGGTTGCTATGAGTCAGAATTGATTTGATAACAATGAGTTTGGTTTTTTGGTAAAATCACCAATAACATTTACACTTAAGATCCCCTCATCTGTGCAGGGAAAGAAAGGTCTGCTACAGTCTTCAAATTTAGAAAAAAGTATATAATTCTAAAGAAATTATATTTTTTACTGTGAAGTTTAGTAATGTGAGTACAGAGTGTTTTTAGAATTCTCTAATCTTTTCCAAACTCACTGCTGTAGAGTCAATTCTGACTCATAGCCACCCCCATTGGATTTCTGAGGCGGTGAATCTTTATGAAAGTAGATTGTCCTGTCTTCCTTCCGCAGAGCAGCTGGTTTGAACAGCTAACCTTCTGGTTAGCAGTCAAATACCTTAGGCACTGCACCACCAGAGCTCCTTTCTTAATCTTTTAGTGCTTATGAATGTTCACGTGCACACGTGTGTCTCATTTCTGTGTGATTTTTTTTTTTTTTTCCAGCATAGGGCTACTCAGAAGTATCTTTAATAAGCAGATTTTTGATAGGCAACTGTGAGGTTGACAGTGGTATTTATTGTCCAGGTTGCTCACCATCAGTGGGTTTGTATACATTGTTTGATTTGTCTTCAGACTGATCCTATGAAATAGAATGAACCCCAGTGAGGTTTAGTGACTTGCATAATCTTTCAGAATTTGCAACTGAAGGAAGCAGGATTTGGAACCCTTCAATGCCTGACTCTGGAGTTCCTTGTTGGTATGAGGGAGATATCAGGATTTTGGGCTGTGACCACTTATGAAAGACTATATTTTGAAGAGGGACCTCTAGTGTGTGGTGGATGGGGGTGGGGGAGGGGAGACTGGGATTTCTCCCAGTTCTGAGAATTCAAGACACTATTGTTTTATCTCCAGAAATGTGATGGTGTATGTTTAAGGTAACATTTTTATGGGAGCTTGTTAGACGAATTAATAGACCACACACAATCTCTTAGTGCAGGCTATAAAAAGCAGCTTTAGCAAAGACATTTATGTTGGAAATTGCAAATCTTTGTTAAATGGGAATGTAAATTGTTAACACTAAAGTGTTTTTTTTTTTTTTTTTGTTAAACTTGCTAATGCATTTTAAAGATTTACTTGTTTCTTATAGTAGGAAACAAAAAAGGAAGAACTTTGGTAAACCTTAGCATTAAATTGGGAGAAGCTTTTGGTTGGTAAAGTTTTGCAAATTTATAATTTGCTTTTTAAAAAGATACGAGGCTTAGTTCTCTACTTTTTAAATAAAAATATAATATGGGATGTTTTTGTTTCCTTGGAGGAGCTCTGGTGGCGTAGTGCCTAAGGCATTTGACTGCTAACCAGAAGGCAAACTCACTAGCCACTCCTCAGAAGGAAGACTGGGCAATCTACTTCCATAGAGATACTGCCTTGGAAACCCAAGGAGGGGTTGCTATGGGTCACAATTGACTCGATGGCAGTGAGTTTGTTGTTTTTGGTTTTTGTGCTGCTGTAACAGAAATACCACAAGTGGGTGACTTTAAGAAACAGAAATTATTTTTTCACAGTTCAGGAGCCTAGAAGTCTGACTTCCAGATACCAGCTCTAAGGGGAGGCTTGCTTTCTCTCTCTCTCTGTGCTCTGGGGGAAGATCATTGTCTCAGCTTTGGTAGCCTCAACAGCCCTCTGCTGGTTTGTGGTCTTCATGTGGCTTCTATGTGCTCTTCTGTGTATGATCTGCTCTTTTAGTAACTCAGAAATTATTAGGTTTAGGGCACACCCTGCACTGATAGCCTCCTTAACAAAACCCAAAAAAACAATCTCACTGCCTTCGAGTTGGTTCCAATTCATAGTGATCCCCATTGGGTTTCTGAGGCTGTAAATCTTTACAGAGGTAGGTCACCCCATCTTCCTTCTGTGGAGTAGCTGGTGGGTTTGAACTGCTGACCATCTGGTTAGCAACCAGATGCCTTATCCATTACGCCACCAGAACTCCTTCTTTAACATACAGGAAACCCTATTCCCAAAGGATCCAAGTAAAAAAAAAAAAAGTGAGGTAAAGTGGAGGGTCAGCGAGAAAGGGGAAGACCCTCAACAAGATGGATTGATACAGTGGCTGAATCGATTGGCTCAAGTATAGCAAGGATTGTGAGGCTGGCGCAGGACTTGGCGCTGTTTTGTTCTGTTGGAGATAGGGTCACTATGAGTTGGAGCCGACTCGATGGCATCTAACAACAACAACATTCCCAAAGGGGATTACATCCACAGGTATAGGGATCAGGATTCAACACATTATTTTTTTTTTGGGGGGGACACAGTTCAATCCGTAGCAGATGGCCATTAAACAAGACTTTTCTTAGCTGTGTTACAAAAAATAAATATTAAAAAGTTATACACGTGAATTCCCCAGCTCATTCTTTCTGGGTCAGGGCAAATAATCTTGTCATAAACTGTATTAGAGTGTATTATTTTTGTCGTCACTATAGTTTTGAATCTTGAAGAGTAGTAATCCTGAGAGGACAAATGAAGAGAGTTTTTTACACAGAAAATTTTAAGGCTTGATAACTATCACACAACAGCATATTAATTTTTTTTTTTTTTAAAAGATGTAGCAATAGAAGACATGTCCAAGATTGGTGAGTTCCTTTGTATGAAAAAAAACAATATATGTCTGAGGACTGGCACGCTGAGCACAGAAGGAGCATTTGGGGTAGGGCTCAGGAGGAGTTGGTTCTGGCCCCAGCCTTTCTACCAGTCACGGCTGTGCTCCAGAGTGTCTGTGTATTTATTTATTGTAAATTTACTTCTGTGAGTCTTGTTTTTGTCATTTGTACAATGATGAAGTCGGCCATTAAAGTGCTACAATGAATTTTCCTCCACCATCTGTCAGTTTGTGTTATCGTGGTGGCTTACGTGTTACTGTGATATTGAAATGCAGGGTCACCCGTGGTGGGCAGGTTTCAGTAGAGCTTACAGACAAAGATAAACAAGGCAGAAAGGTCTGGAGATCTCCATCTGTACATTAGCCAGTGAAAACCTTAAGGATCACAACCAAACATTGTCCAGCTCACTTGCTTTGGGCATGCCACTGGGAAAGGCCAGTCACTGGAGAAGAGTATCACTTTTGGTGAAGCAGAGGGCCAGCAAAGGCGAGGGAGACCCTTAGTGAGATGGATTGGCACAGAAGTCCCAAGGATGGGCTCAAATATGCCAGCAATCATGAGGATGATGCAAGACTGGGTAGCATTTTTTTTTTTTTTCCCCCTGTGGAACATAAAGTTGCTGTGAGCTGGAGTCAATTCGATGGCTGAAAACAATAACACTTAATTTTCTGGGGTCAGGTCTGAGACTTTGCTTGCCTGGGAGGACACACAGAGCACTTGTCACTTCTCCTTTCACTGTTCTGTCTATTCCGCGTAACCTGCCCACATCTGTAGGTTGGGGACTGAGAGGGGGAAGCTCAGCAGTGGGGGTCATCCTTAGTAGTCCAGTGAGGCCCTTGTCAAAAGATTGAAGAGGTGAGATGGAGAGGGGAGTAACTGGGTCTCTAACATGAGGCTCCCAAGCCCTGGGTATGCACCAATTTCTTGAAGCCCAGGAACCCTTTTCTGATCCCTGGAGGGTATGACAGGGCCTGTGATTATGATGGGTGCTTGGTGAGAAATTTTCTAAATTCATTTATTAGACAGAACTCTCAAATGATCCTGTTTATTTAATATTTTTGTACTTTGTTGCACTTGGATTTTTTGCATTAAATTTGATTTTTTTAAATGTTGCATTGAAATATTTATCATGACTATTGAGTTTTTTGGTGCCCTTTAAATTTCGTGTCCAAGGTGACTGCCTTGCTTGTCTCAGTGACCCTGCTCAAATCACTGACTTGTAAAAACTTTGTCCTTTTTTCATGGAAAAAAAAGTTATCAAAGCCAAGTCCTTTGAAGTTTGAGAAAGATTCCATGATATGTTCACAGCGTGGATGCTGTTTATATTGAGTTAGTTAATAGCAGTTGTGACAATGGAGCAAAAAGATATAGCTGTACAGCAAACCATAATAATGCCAGCAGTTTCTTCCATTTTGGGTAAAAAAAAACCTTTTATATTTTCAGTCCTGAAAGGTAATCATAACCAAATATTGGACTAATTTTTAAATTATTTGTCACTTTTGAGATGATAGATGTAACATCTTTGCTATTGAATCCCTTTTAATAATGAATGTGTTTTAAAACTGGGATTTCTTTCTTTTTCTTGGTCTTTGTAGACTGTTATGTCAGTTGACATTGATGTCCCCTGTGACTGTGATCTTGAGCCCCCAGGCCTATGGAATCATTCCCTCAAGGTGTTTCTTTATGGTTAAGAAGTTTTCATAACTTTGCCTCCTATTTGGTTTACTATGTACATGAATATTTTTACATCACATAGAAATGTGTGTATAGAAATATCATCTCCCAAACTTATATATAGTCATGGGTGCAGTCCTATTTGCCTACCCACACCTGTTCATCAGCTGGGATTTCTTATAGTAAATATTTGTGTCGATAACACAAATCTTCTCCTAACGTGGGTAATGTCGGAAGCAGCAGCTAGAACTACCTGACTTTTTGCCTTGTAACTATAAAATTGAGTTGTTGTGATACTTATTTTTAAGTGATACCATGGAGGACCATTAATCCAGAGTCACACCTCATGGAGTGAAGTTTTTGTTGAATAGACCGAGTAGCCAACAGTTCTTAGTGCTATCATTTTTGGATTGGCCTAGACTAGCTGTTTGTTGCTTCTTTCACAGGCTGAGTGTCTGGGGATCTCTTTAGCAAGTAGAGACATGCCATTAACTCTGAGCAATTTTACAGGTGGCTACAAGTGTTGAGGGCATCTGTGCCAGGTGCCCAGTTCTGCTATATATGGGAAGGGAAGGATCACAGTGGGTGGACCTGAGGTGCACCCTAGCCCTGGGCAGCAGCGTATACTAATCTCGTGGATTCACATGGCTTATATGCTCTCTCAAACCAACTCTGCTTTCTTCCTCTCTCATACAACCTTGGCATTGATTTTGGATGGCTGATGCGCAAGGTGAATCTTCACATTAAATGTTACTTCTTGTTGTTAGGTGCTGTCGAGTTGTCTCTGACTCATAGCAACCCTATGTACAGCAGAACGAAACACTGCAGTCTTGTGCCAGCCCCATGATCCTTGCTATCCCCGAGCCCATTGTTGTAGCCACTGTGTCATCTTGTTGAGGGCCTTCCCTTTTTTCACTGACCCTCCACTTTACCAAGCATAATATCCTTCTCCAGGGAATGGCCCCTTCTTACAACACGACCAAAGTAGGTGAGACGAAGTCTGGCCATTCTCACTTCCAAGGAGCATTCCAGCTGCACTTGAAGTCATTTCAGCTTCACATACCCATTTCCCAGGCAGTGGTTTGCCATGGTAAATGTAGACTCTGTCAAGGCCCCTGAGGATATCTGTGTGGGTCAGAGAAAAGTAAAAGTAGATTTTAGAGAAAGGGGAGTTTGGCTGCTTGACCTTGTGGTTCTGTGCTTTGCATTAATTGGCAGAGGATTTCAGGTTCTAAATTTAGTGTAGATTCCATCTATTTTGAAATACAAGCTTGAGGTGTGACTTCCTGTGTGAAAGGTGTTACTGATTAAGTTGGGGTCCTGTGTTGTTAGTTGCTTCTGAGTGGGTTCCGACTTACGGTGCCTGCATGTGTGCACAATCAAACCTGCTCCATAGGGGCTTCAGAAGCAGATCGCCAGGGCTGTCTTCCAAGGTACCTATGGGTGGGTTTGAACTGCCAGCCTTTTGGCTAGTAGTCACATGCTTAACCATTTGCACCACCTATTGACCTCCTAAGATCCTATTAGACTACATTTATTTCAAATTGCACATTTAGTTGTATGTTCAGCAGGTATATATCAAAGAAGCTGATTTTAAGCTGTGCTAACACCTTCCCTTCCAAGGGCATAAAATGATATTGGGTCATTTGTTACGAGCAGTGTTGGAAGAGGACCAATTCCATTGACAAGTTGTGTGTGTCTTGTTCCTTGGAAAACCTGCCATGTGGTGAAGACAGCAGCAGACCAGATTTACAATAGCATATGGGATCCTGCCAGGTATTTAGCCCTTTCTGCGTACATATGCCATGGAATGGAGATATTCCCAGGAGTTTTTCTGGTTGAGAGGGAGATACAGTGGAAAAATAATATCGAGAAGATGATGACAATAAGATTTAATTTTTGAATATCTGCTAAGTCCAGTGCATTATCCTAGGTATACAGCACATGAATTGGTATCCCAGTGAAAAAGAGACAAGGAGATGGAGGCTTGGTGATGTTAGTAAATGATGGGTGGGACTTGGAGTCCAAGGCTGTACAACTTCAAAGCTCTCGCTTGCAAGAAAGGAGTCTGAGGTAGGAATGTGTGGTCCACAGTTTCTGATGGGTCACACAACTTGCTGTTTCCTGCGGCTAGTTGATAGATTCTTCCTGATGAGCACAGGGAGGGCTGCCTGTGTTATGTCCTTTCCTCTGTTGAAAAAAATTACATTTAAAATAATACATATTAAAAAACAAAACAAAACACCTCAAATGTTCACAGGGCCAGGCAGGCAATGTCACTGAGAGAATTACAATAGGGAGTGGTGGGGATTGTGGCTAAATGGGAATGTATGTGCTAAGACAGTGTAGGCAGGGCTCAGCTCCAGCAGCATGTTGGCAGGTGAGGTTATTCCATTTATGTAAAGCTCAGTAACATATGAACCCACTTGATGACATCAGGATAAGTGGTTCCCCTTGAGGGGGGTGGGTTGTGAGTGACTGAAAGAGCTCAGGAAGGCTTCTGGCCCTGGCTGTGGCCTGTTTCTTTATCTTGGTATCAGTGACACAGTATGTTCTCTTCATGATGACTCAACAAACTGTACACTCCTGCCAACTGGTTCTTTGTCCATTAATATTATTTGAAGTTTGAATTTTGACCTTTTGTTTATCACATTCAATTTCTTTTTTTGGTGCAGAAGAAAATTTTGGAAAATGCATATGCACAAATTCTTCTTGTTTGGAAATGTCTGGATGAGGTAGGTTCTTTGGGTGTTGGTGTTATTAGGTGCCATTTAGTCTGTTTGGACTCAGAGACCCCGTGTACAACAGAACAAAAAGCTGCCCAGTCCTGCATCATCCTCACAGTCATTGCTATGCATGAGCCCATTGTTGCAGCTACTGTGTCAATCCATCTCATTGAGGGGCTTCCTCTTTTTCTCTGACCCTCTACTTACCAAGCATGGTGCCTTTGGATGTAAAGGAAACCAAATGCTGAAATAACTGGATTCAGAGGCTGATTCCTGGATTCTTCCCTGGTCAAGAGGGGGTCATTTGATGACACTTTGTTGAATAAATGAAAAGAATGCAGTTGTCAGGTATCCCTCGATTTGAAACTGGTATTGAATGAAGCAGCCTCACTGTTCTGGATGATGGCTTCTTATAATAATATCTGTGTGAAAAATCATACCTGTTTCAAATAAAGATAAGAAGGTAAGAGGCCAGGGAAACTAGATTAATGGAAACCTGAATGGAAATAATGCATTCAAAGAATGTAACCAATGTTAGTGAAAAATTTGTGTAGAAATTGTTGAATGGGAAGCTAAACTGTTATGTAAACCTTCACTGAAATCACAATAAAATATTATATACATCTGTATGTATGTAGGAGCTCTGGTAGTGTAGTGCCTAAGGCACTTGACTGCTAACCAGGAGGCTGGCGGTTCAAACCCACCAGCCACTCCTCGGAAGGAAGGTTGGGCAATCTACTTCTGTATGATACTGCCTCGGAAACCCAAGGAGGGGTCGTTATAAGTCAGGTCCGACTTGACGGCACATAACAACAACATGTACGTGTGTGTGTGTGTGTGTGTGTAATACATATTTTTTTAAAATTTTGCAAGTAATATGTCCAAAGCAAAGCAAACCCACTCCACTGCCATCAAGTCAATTCTGACTCACAGCGGCCCCCACTGGGTTTCTGAGGCAGTAAATCTTTACAGAAGTAGATTGCCCAGTCTTCCTTCTGCAGCGTGGTTGGTGGGTTTGAACTGGAAGCCTCTGGTTAGCAGTCAATTGCCTAGGCACTGCACCACCAGAGGTCCTTATATGACAGTGAGTGATTAAGGAATGCCATCTCTTCTCACCAGTTTCACTCTCTTGTGGTGACCAGTGATAAAAGTCTATATATTTCTTGTACTCTGAGAGAGAAAGGGAAGGAGCAGGAGGGAGGTGTAGGATGTGTACGTGGGTGGGGAGTAGACTGCCTCTGCATTGGTCTGGTGGAAGACCAGACTTACAAGGTTCTCTGTTTTTTTAGGTTAAAATAGTAACACATCATCTTCTGATAGGCTTTGTGTTTTATAGACAGGGCCAGTGAAAAGAAGTAAGTAACCTGGTCTGTAAACTCCACGGGCTTGGGCAGTGTTGTGTAGACGCAGTCAAGCCAATTACTAGGAATCAGGAGATTTGGAGTGGCCCCGATTTAATGCAACAGATCCAATTAATCTCTTGCTCACTCACAGTATACATTAGTAAAAAGGTTGTTGTGGGAAGATTGAGACAATAGCAGTAAAAACACCTTGAAGACTGAAAATGCAAGTCTTGTGCTAGATGTTGTTGTTGTTGTTATGTGCCGTCGAGTCAAACCCGACTCATAGCGACCCCTCCTTGGGTTTCCAAGGCAGTATCACTACAGAAGTAGGATTGCCCAACCTTCCTTCCAAGGAGTGGCTGGTGAGTTTGAACCGCCAGCCATCTGGTTAGCAGGCAAGTGCCTTAGCCACTATGCTACCAGTGGTGGTGAATGTTTTGTTGTCACTGAAATGGCTGTTTATGAATAATTTGCCTTATTTTACTATGTGCTTTAATAGATTTTATGAAGTTTTATATTTCTAATGCTTTCGAAAATCTTAAGAATTGCCTATGTGTTTAAAAATGAAAACATGTTAATTAATTAATTAATTATTTTTTTTGGCTGAAGTGTTTTAGTCAACTTTCATTAACTTCTCTGTGTTGTATATGCTTTGCTGAAGCCAGAATGCTCCTTGGAAGTGAGTATGACCAGATTTTGTCTCACTTGCTTTGGTCATGTTTTCAGAAGGAATGATTCCCTGGAGAAGGATGTCATGTTTGGTAAAGTAGAAGGTCAGTGAAAAAGGGGAAGGCCCTCAATGAGATGGACTGACACAGTGGCTGCAGTGTTGGGGTCTGGTGTAGCAAGGATTGTAAGGCTGGCACAGGACCCGGCAGTGTTTTGTTCTGTTGCTATGAGTTTGAGCCAACTTGACGGTACCTAACAACAACCAAAAAATTAAACTGTAAGAGGTTTCTAAGTGGAATGAAAAGCATGATTTCATCTACAATGAGGGATAATGTGATACTGGGATATTCCACCCTGGGATGATGGGTACCACTGTAGCCCTGACCAGCAGGTGATTTACTGTCGGTGGGCCATGGCCCATTTACAAGTGGCTGAGCTTATTTGCATAGAGCTGTCACATCTGCATTGATTGGGAGGCATATTTGGGACCCTTCAAACTATTCAGATTCTTGGTGGCAGAATTACACAACTGGGAATTATTTATTCTCTTTCTTGTTCATCAAAGGCTTTCTTTCAAATAAAAAAGATTGGCTCTTTAAAAATACAACAATGACCTTTTTTTCCATAGGCAGTAACCTTATTTCCATGTTTGATAGTTTATTCTGATGTTTATTTATTCTAGGTTTGGAAATATAGTTTTGAGTGATTGTTTTGGTTACCTAGTGCCGCTCTAACAGAAAAATACCACAAATGGGTTGGCTTTAGCAAACAGGAGTTTATTCTCTTACAGTTTTTGGGGGCTAGAAGTCCGAGTTCAAAGTGCCACGCTCTAGGTCCTGAATGAAAGCCCCTTGACTTTGGGCTTTGGGGCTGCCTCTTGCTCTGGGTCCATGGAGCTAGAGGTGTCTCTTCAGTCAGGCAATTGCTGGCTGCTGAGTAACAAGCCCAAGGTTGACAAATAAAATGGCATATCCCAATATTACCAAACAACACAGCAAGCCACTAGTTCAAGTCCAAAGATAATCCAAGATCGCCAGGAAACATGGTAGGCTGCTGAATGAAGACTTGGCTATATGCAGGGTCTAAGTGTGCCAGAAAGCTCAGAGACCTTTCTCAATGCTTCTCCTGATATACTGGGAGCAGACCACATCCCTAAGGCAGTTACTCAGCTGCTCCAGTAGATTCCACCACAGAGTTGATTACTAATCTCACCGTGGGGAATAACTACATCCAGCTGCCCAGCCACTCAACCAGGCCCAGCCAAGGTGACACAAACCTTAATTACCACAGTGGTCCATTTAGTTTATTGGCCTTTCCCATTAAGCCCCAATACTCATTCTTGGAAAAACTACTTTTGTTTAATAAAATCTTTAGATTCATAATACTATGTTATTAAAAGTTGAACTGAAGAGTCACTGACTTGAGACATCTAAAATATTTCATGCCCACCAGATTGTCTATATAGTGATAATTTCCCCCAGCTCATGTTTCTGTTTAAGTAGACTTAAAAAGTCAAGCTTCCCATTTTAAAAGTTTTGAACCACTGTTTTCTCTACTTAGAATAATGGGTAGGCTTACTGGATCTTCTTGTGCTATTAAGTCAGGATCTCAAAAAAAAAAGTCAGTTTTTTGGTTGTTGTTCAGAATAATGAATCAGTCTTTGAATTGCAGGGAGGAGTGAGGAGAGAGCATAATTTATCATTCTTAAGATATAAAACAGTTTGGCTGAGGGAAGACATTTTGAAGCTTCAAAACAGATTGACAGAAAGGTGGAGGAGGCCTAAGGAGATGATGATGTAGAAGGAGTGGGTGGTGTGAGATGGGTGGGGCTGGAGCCAAAAGAACAATTGGATATTGAACATCCTTTTTTATAGTACTGTCAGTACCTAATGAAAGGAAAGTCCGTTTTGATATAACTGGCAATGATGATTGTCAAAGGCAAGTTGGCTACTGGCACTGCCATTCATTCAGAAGGTATATGACTTTGAGACTCTTGGGTCGTGGAACAGGCAAATCCTCTTCTTTTTTTTTTTTTGGAAGAGGCTAATCTTAGTGATTAATGCATTTAGAAACATATGATGCAAGGAAACCGGATAACACGATTATATTTTTTTTTGTTTTTGAGTCATTTTGTTTTCAGAATGTCTTCGTCGCCTTGAATTAAGTAGTATCTCAGAATAACCTGGGAGTCATCTCCTGTCTCTTAGTTCAGAGCTTTTTCTAATATGAGGCATCTGCCTCCCAGTCCTGACCTTGCACTGATAGTGCCCTGGGAAGAGCAATGGCAATGGGGACCTCCCTTGCTTCCCTGTTGCAAGTGGTTTCATATTTCCTTCATCTTCTCCTCTTTCAGGGGCCCTCTTAGCAGCTGCCATCTTTGTCTTTTCTTTATCCCTGAAGTCACCGTCTGACACCTTTCCTCCTTGTGCTGTCTTCTGTGTGAGCCTGCACTCTGAGCAGTGCGGGGGTGGGGTGGGGAGGTGGGATGGGTGGTGGGTGGGGGGGATGGGGTGGTGGTGAGCCTTGCCGTCACTGGTGCTTTCCCCCTTCCTTCTCCCATTGCTCACCACTTGCTCATTCTGAGGTCTTTGTTCTGGTCTCCTGTAACTTATCTTTTCCTAGTTTCTCCCAAAGACAGAATATTTTCACCTAAAATTCAGAAAATCTGTGTTATGTATAGAGACCCACTGTGGATTGAACTTTACATGCAGCATTTTGTTAAGAGAACTCTGCATGGTAGCTATTTCATTCCATGTGCCTACTTAAGTAAACATCATAGTAAAACTATCCTAAAATCTAGTTTAGGATACATGTATAAGTTCAGGAAAAGAGGTCAGAGTTTTCCGATAAACTGTTGAGCTGCCTGGAGCACCACTTAGGTTAGATGTTGTGGTTTGGAACAGTGGGAAGTGATGTGGGGAGGTTAATCTCTAGGGATTGTGATACATACAGAGGGGTTGTCCAGGGCCTTTTTTAAAGGCCTTTCATAGCTCCATGTCACAGCTCCTGTCACTCCCTCCCCTCCTGCCATCTCCCCCACCACCTATGAGATTTCAGCATTTTAATTAATGTAAGTCCATGGACAATCAACTCATTAGACCCCTCAGCAGTAGTTGAAACTGCTGATTGCTTTTTCTTTTCTTGAACAGCTTTTGGGCCATTATTTGTGCCTATCAATGGCATTTTAAAACATCTTCAGTCAAAAATTTTTTTAGACAAGTTTCTAACATCTAACTATATAAGTTATATTTCAGAGCAAGAGAAATAATACTGTAATAGAAATGGAAACACTTTAAACCAGATGAAGTATTTCATATAGAATATATTTTGAATTTGGAAATAAACATATTTTAATATTTTTGCAATTATTTTTATTGTGGTAAATATAACCAAGAAACCAAACTCACTGCCATCGAATTGATTTTGACTCATTTTTTACTTGATGATTCAGTGACATTAATTACGTTCATCATGTTGATCATTTTTCACCAATATCCATTTCCACATTTTTCCATCCACTTAACAGAATCTCTGTATTCTAATTAGTGGGTCTTCATTTCTATCTCCCTCTTGCCTACCCCTCAAAACAAAAAACAAACAAACAGACAAACAAAACAAACTTACTGCTGTTGAGTCAAATCCAACTCATAACTACCCCTCCTTGGGTTTCTGAGGCAGTTATCACTATGAAAGTAGATTGCCCAACCTTCCTTCCAAGAAGTGGCTAGGTGGATCTGAACCACCAGCTTTCTGGTTAGCAGTCAAATGCCTTAGGCACTACACCACCAGAGCTCCCTGCCTACCCCTAGTAGCCACTAATAAACTTTGGTGTCTATGTATCATTCTAGGTATTTCATATAATTAGAATCATACAATATTTGTCTCTTTATGACTAATTTCACTGAGCATAATGTTTTCAAGCTTCATCCATGCTGTAGTATATATCAGAACTTCATTTGTCTTCTTGGCTGAGTAATATTCCATTGGATGGATGGGCCATATTTTGTTTATCCATTTATCTGTTGATGAGCACTTAGGTTTTTCCATCTTTTGACTTCTTTGAATAGTTAGGCAGTGAACATCGGTGTACAAGTGTCTGTTTTTGGGTATATACTTAGGAGTAGAATTGCTAGATTTTATGTGCTAAAGGGTAAGAGGGGGAGCTCTGGTAGCGTAGTGCCTAAGGCACTTAACTGCTAACCAGAAGGCTGGTGGTTCAATCCACCAGCCACTCCTTGGAAGGAAGGTTGGGCAATCTACTTCCATAGTGATACGGCCTCGGAAACCCAAGGAGGGGTCGCTATGAGTCAGGTCTGACTGGACGGCAAATAGCAACAACAACAACAACTATACAAGAGGAAGACAGAATCACCATCAGCAGCCTAAGGCCTGTTCCTATAAGGCCAGACATGCCCTCTTACCAACCTTAACACAAACCATCCTTTCCACAGCACCCACCACCTCTTTGCTAATTTCGATAATTTGCTGCAGTGGCCACACACAGCTCACAGATTATGGGATTTGTTAGGGAAGCAACAGGCTACAACTCAAGCTCAGGAACCTACTTGGGATACAGTTCTTCGATCAGGACAGTCTTCCCTCTGCTGTACCCTTAGACACATCTCTCTGGCCTTTGGCCTCTCTGGCTAGGCTCTGCCTCTGTGGGCCAGGTAAGCCTGCCATTCTGTCCTGTGCCTTTTGGTTCCACTGCCACCATCTCTCAGCTGGGTGTCTCTCTCAGCTGGCAGTGAGTTATGTTAACTCCATTTTTAAAATAAGCTTTTTATTTTGGAATAATTTTAGCTGTACCGAAAAGTTGCAAAGGAAGCACAAAGGACAGTATACTCCTCACCCAATTTCTCTGTTGTTAATATTTTATATTAACACAGTACATTTGTGAAAACTAAGAAACCAACATTGGTGTGTTATTATTAACTGAACTCTAGATATTACTTGATTTTCACCAGTTTTACTGTTGATGTCCTTTTTCTGTCACAGGACACAGCCCAGGATACCACATTACACTTAATTGTCAGTTACATTTTAATAAAAACTTTGCAATCAGTGATGGGTAATTTTGTTTGAGGGGGTGATGGGGAGAGTGAGTTAGCTTTCTCTCAACTGTTGTATTCCTTGTAAATATTTCAGTCATAACCATCCACTGAACAACTCCCATTTGCACTTGTTCCAATTTTTTATTTTGTAGCACAGCGTACACGAAACACTTTATATTTACAAATAAAATGAAGAATACTTTGTATGAAATGACTGTAGACTTCCTTCCATTTCACTGAGTAGTGGCATAGTGGATATATCAATTTTGATGTGCCATGAAGCTAATTAAAGATGGGGTTCTACCTGCATGATTTAAGGGTTTAACTTTCCCAGTATCAGTGGTTCTTGTAAAACCCTGATCATTCCTTATAACTATTAAAACACTTTTCTTAAACTTATAGATACATGTATCAAGCAAGGCATGTAGAAGGGTTTGTCCAATATAGTGTGTGTTTATATTTCAATTAGTGGGTTAAAACTGTCATTCAAAAGAGAGAGAATGGAATAGAAAATGAGTGTCTTGAATGTAGACAGATCCACAGCCTCAGGTTAAAGTTCAGAGTGTTTAGCTTATTTATTATACACGGTATCAAGGTCTAGTCTAGCCTTCCTCCTGTGTCTTTGCCCCAGATGCATCCTTTGTGCTAGGCTCTCAGTGTTGTTTGTTGTCCCAGGCTCCTGGACTAGGACATGTTTCATTCTTATGGTCCTTCTTTCCTAGGCATGAGTTAAGCTGCCTTGCTGTCTTTTTCCTTTTCTTAGCTAGAAGATTATTGAGGGAGGGGAATGTGACTTTCACCCTCTGGCCCCAGAGTTAGTGCTGCTTACTCTATCATTTGTTAAGTAATGCTAGTGGCTCGCATCTCTTTTCATAGGTGGTGGGAGCCAAAGACTATCTGCATGACTTCACCTGTCCTTTAAGGCAAAATGTGGCCATGCACCTCAAAAAGAGCTTACAGCTATTCACTATTGTGTTAATGCAGAAGTAGGAAATCCTCTGCCTGACCACATAATCACAGAATAAACTTTGGCTTCTGTTAAAAAGTGAAAGGCAAATTGTGTGAGTGAAATACCTTTGACCTTACCAGCTATTAGCTCAGCCACCTAAATAAACACACTGTATAATGAATTCTTGGAACTAGGTAAGCACCATGAACCTCTCTCCCTCTCTCTCTGTTACTATCTGTTTAGCCATTCATGTTTCCATGACTAGATCTTGATCATGATGGTTCTCAGTTGGGATTGTGGAGAGTCTAGAAGTGTAAAAGGGAAGTTGCTTTCAATCTTCTGGAATGTCTAACGTAACCTATTTCCAAAATTCAAAATAATTCAACCTTTCTTCTGTGTAGTAAACCCAACCCAACCTACTGCCATAGCAACCTAACCCCCATTGGGTTTCCAAAGCTATAAGTCTTTACAGAAGTAGATTGCCTCATCTTCATCCTGTGGAGCAGCTGATTGGTTTGAACTACCAGCTTTCTGGTTAGCAGCCAAATGCCTTACCCACTACACCACCAGAGCTCCTTTTTTTGTACAGTAATTACTTTAAAAGGAGCTCTGCTGGTGTAATGCCTAAGATATTTGACTGCTAACCAGAAGGCTGGCAGTTCAAACCCCCCAGCCACTCCACAAGAGGAAGACTGGGCAATCTTCTGTAAAGATTTGTTGTTTGTTGTTGTTATGTGCCATGGAGTCATCTCCGACTCATAGCGACCCCTTCTTGTGTGACCCCTTGGTACCACTATGGAAGTAGATTGCCCAGCCTTCCTTCTGAGGAGTGGCTGGTGGGTTTGAACCACCAGCCTTCTGGTTAGCAGTCAAGTGCCATAGGCAGTACGCCACCAGAGCCCTCGGAAACTCAGAGGGTGTTGCTGTGAATTGGAATCGACTTGATTTCAGGCTGTGAGTTTGGTTTTATTGCTTTAGTTACTTAAAAAAAAAAAAAAAAAAAAAAGAAGGAATTTAGGCATTAGTGCAGTGTTACTTATTTGAGTAATCTATTTCTATCTCATTTGTAGTTCTGTCTGTTCATGGAAAAAACAACAACCCTGGAAATTGAATTTAACCAAACAACTATTATAAATGCACAGGGGTGACTTACCTTTCAAAGGAAAGCATTTATCTATTCATTTATTCCACACACATTTATAAAGCATATTCTTTGCTCAGCACCATTCTAATTGCTGCAGCTACAGCAGTTGGTTTATTGACTAGTCATATGGAGAGTGGTGTCTATTACTGAAACAGGGAAATCCAGGAAGGAGCAGCCTTGCATGAACTTTGGAAAGTTGCATTGGCCATGTTGAGTTTATCAGCAGCATATTATTTTTCTTTGTAATGGCTAGAATATTATTTTCTCGTAACTAAAGAAAAATCATTACATACTCTCATTTTTCTATTTTATGAGTCTTAAAATGTTGTTTTATATATTGTTGCTGTTATAATAGCTGTTTTTCTTTCTTCGTTCATTACCTAGATATTAATAAACATGAATATTTGAGTTAAAACAATGCCTAATATTTATTAAATGTTGTAGAGAATGGCCCCTACATTTCAGAAGGCAGTAAACTCTTTGAGAAAATAAGATATGCACAGATAATTACAATATCAGAAATTTTGCAAATATCATGGGGATGATCTAAGATCTAGCTTCTTGACAACTCAGGCCTTGGTGCTGGAGAACTGATTGATTGTTTACCAGCAGCTCCATTTTGATGGGTGGGAGGAGGATTCCCCATGGAGAGTGCAACCTCCCAATGGATTAGGTTCTGTCATTGGCTCAGGGGACTTCTCTGCACAATATTTTAACCCCTGCAATGTTTGTTGCTAACAGAAAGAAGAAATATCTAAATAAAAATTGTGTGTATCGAATATCAATCTGTAGACAATGATGTGCATATTGAAGTAATTAGAGGCAAAATGTACTCATGTCTGCAAAATAAAACACATCAAAATAAGGTAGAATAATGTGTAAATAAACGGTCAAGCACTTGGCTATTAACCAGAAGTTGGTGTTTTGAATCTGCCCAGAGGTGCCTTGAAAGAAAGGCCTGCCAGTGTACTTAGAAAAGGTCAAAGCCATTGAAAACCATGGAGTACAATTTTACTCTGAAACACATGGGGCCACCATGAGTCAGAATGGACTCTACTGCAACTGGTAAAGAAGAATAAATATACAGATTTGTGATAAAGCAAACAGAAATCTAAATAGTGGACACAGGTTTTTATGGTATAATTCTTTGACCTTTTTGTATGTTTGAACAGTTTCATAATGAAATGTTGCTGTTGTTTGGTGCTGTTGGGTTGGCTCCAACTCATAGTGACCCTGTGTACAACAGAACAAAACACTGCCTGGTCCTGTGCCAGCATCACAATCCCTGCTATACCTGTGCCCATTGCTGTAGCCACTGTGTTAATCCATCTTGTTGAGGGCCTTTCCCATTTTCGTTGACCCTCCATTTTACCAAGCATGATATCCTTCTCCAGGGAATGATCCCTTCTGAAAACATGACCAAAGTAGGTGAGATGAAATCTGGCCATTCTCACTTTCAAGGAGCACTCTGGCTGTACTTCTTCCAGGACAGACTTGTTAGTTTTTCTGCCACGACTCAGACTCAAAAGCATCAACTTTTCTTCGGTCTTCCTTATTCATTGTCCAACTCTCACATGCACATGAGGTGATTGAAAATACCATGGCTTGGGTTAGGCACACCTCAGTCTTCAAAGAGACATCTTTGTTTTTCAGCACTTTATAGAGAGGTCTTTGGCAGCAGATTTGCCCAAGTGCAGTATGTTGTTTGATGTTTTTTTGACTGTTGCTTCCATTGGTGTTGATTGTGGAACCTAGTAATATGAAACCTTTGACAACTTCAATCTTTTCTCCATTTATCTTGATGCTGCTTATTGGTCTAGTTGAGAGGGTTTTTGTTTTCTTTATGTTGAGATGTAATCCATACCGCAGAGTATAGTCTTTAATCTTCATCAGTAAGTACTTCAGCTCATCTTCACTTTCAGCAAGCAAAGTTGTATCATGTGACAGCCTCCTGGTCTATGTACAGGTTCCTCATGAGCACAATTAAGTGTTCAGAAATTCCCATTCTTCTCAATATTAGCCATAATTTGTTATGATCCACGCAATTGAATGCTTTTGCACAGTCAATAAAACACGAATCCTTCTGGTATTCTTTGCTTTCAGCCAAGATCCATCGGACATCAGTAATGAGATCCCTCATTCCACATCCTCTTCTGAATCCAGCTTACATTTCTGGAAGTTCTCTTATTGTTGAACTTTATGTTCAAGTTCTCAATATACTGCTGCAACTGTTTTTGAATTATCTTTAGCAAGATTTTACTTGTGTGTGATATTAATGATACTCTTTGATGATTTCCACATTCTGTGGGATCGCCTTTCTTTGGAATGGGTACAAATATGGATCTCTTCTAGTCAATTGGACAGGTAGTTGTCTTCCATATTTTTTTGGCATAGACGAGGGAGTACATCCAGCATGGACTCTGTTTCTTGAAACATGTCATTGGGTATGCCGTCAATTCCTGGAGCTTGTTCTTCATCAGTTCCTTCAGTGCAGCTTTGACTTCTTCCTTCAATACCATTGGTACTTGATCATATGCCACCTCCTGAAATGGATGAACATTGACCTCGAAATGGATGGTTCAGTGACTCTGTGTATTTCTGCCATCTTCTTTTGACATTTTCTGTAGCATTCAATATTGTGCCCATAGAATCTTTCAGTATTGCAACTCGAGGCTTAAACTTTTTCTTCAATTCTTTTAGCTTGAGAAATGCTGAGCGTGTTCTTCCCTTTTGGTTTTCTAACTCTAGGTCTTTGCACATTTCATTATAATAATTGGCTTTGTCTTCTCAAGCTGCTCTTTGAAATCTTCTGTTTAACTCTTTTATCTTGTCATTTCTTCCATTTATTTTATCTACTCTCTGTTCAAGGGCAAGTTTCAGAGTCTCTTATGTCATTGATTTTGGTCTGTCTTCCTTTCCTGTCTTTTTAATGACCTTTTGCTTTCTTTGTGGATGATGTTTTTGATGTCATCCCACAATTCCTCTGGTTTTCGGTCATTGATGTTCAGTGCATCAAATCTATTCTTCAGATGGTCTCTAAATTCAGGAGGGATATAATCAAGGTCATATTTTGGCTCTCATGGACTGGTTTTATTTGTCTTCAAGTTGAACTTGCATATGAGCAGTTGATGGTCTGTTCCACAGTCAGCTCCTGGCCTTGTTTTGGCTGAAGATATTGAACTTCCCCATCTTCTCTTGCCACAGATGTAGTCAATCTGATTCCTGTGTACTCCATCTGGCGAAGTCCACATGTAAAGCCACCATTTATGCTGTTAAAAAAAAAAGGTATTTTCGATGAATAAGTCATTGGTCGTGCAAAATTCTATCATGCTATCTTCAGCATAATTTCTATCACCAAAGCCATATTTTCTGACTACTGATCATTCTTCTTTGTTTTCAACTTTTGCATTCCAATCACTAATGATAACCAACATATCTCGATTTCATGTTTGATCAATTTCAGACAGCAGAAATTGGTAAAAATCTTCAATTTCCTTGTCTTTGGCCTTGGTCGTTGGTACGCAAATTTGAATAATAGTATTAGCTATTCTTCCATGCAGGCGAATGGCTGTTATCCTATCACTGAGAGCATTGTACTTCAGGATAGATCTTGAAACATTCTTTGTGATGATGAATGCCACACCATTCCTCTTCAATTTGTCATTCTTGGCATAGTAGATCATATGGTTGTTGGATTCAAAATGGCCAGAACCAGTCCATTTCAGCTCACTCTAATGCTAGGATATCGAGATTTATGTGTTCCATTTCATTATTGACAACTTCCAATTTTCTTAGATTCATACTTTGTACATTCCATGTTCTGATTATTAATGGATGTTTGTGGCTATTTCTTCTCATTTTGGGTCATGCCACATCAGCCAATGGTGATCCCCAAAGCTTTACTCCATCCACATCATTAAGGTCATCTCTACTCTGAGGAGGCAGAATTTCCCCAGTTGTATTTGGAGTGCCTTCCAATATGAGAGGCTCATCTTCCAGCACTATATTGGACAGTGTTTCAGGGCTATTCATAAAGTTTTCTAGTAATATATCAGACAGTGTTTCACTGCTATTCATAAGGGTTTCATTGGCCTGTTCTTTGAGAAGTGGATAGCCCATTCCTTTTAAGTTTATCTTAGTTTGGAAGCTCTGCTGAAACCTGTCCACCAATGGGTGACCCTCCTGGTATTAGAAATAATGGTGGCATGGCCTCCAGCCTCACAGCAACATGCAAGCCACCACAGTTTGACGAACTGACTGACAAGTGGTGGTCAAAATGAAATAATGGCAGAAAAATGTGTCAAAGGAAATGAATTATGTTCAGTCAGTGCATAAATCTGGTGTTTAGAAAGAATCCATAATATTTGTGTGTATGTGTGGTAGGATTACTTAATAAAATTAATTTTTTTTTTGTATGTGTAATTCATTCTTTTTGCCCATCAATGACAGTTTTTCCTTTCTTTTGCCTAAAATTACAAACAAAATTGCAGGTGGAGGTAGTTTCATCTAATTCATGTGCTAAATTTTTCAACAACAGATCTTGGAGTAAAACTGCCTTATTAAATCAGACCCTCAAAATTTCATGTCTTTTTCTAGCTTTCCCTTGACTACCCATAGGCTGAGAGTTGCAGAATGCGGTATGTCTCTCTAGGGCCTAATACTACTACTGCATTCTTTATTACAAAGAAAATGCCTGAGGGCAGTGTTTTCAAACTGTTAAAA
>NW_006921677.1:3699095-3787758 GCF_000298275.1 Orycteropus afer afer
TTTTAACAGTTTGAAAACACTGCCCTCAGGCATTTTCTTTGTAATAAAGAATGCAGTAGTAGTATTAGGCCCTAGAGAGACATACCGCATTCTGCAACTCTCAGCCTATGGGTAGTCAAGGGAAAGCTAGAAAAAGACATGAAATTTTGAGGGTCTGATTTAATAAGGCAGTTTTACTCCAAGATCTGTTGTTGAAAAATTTAGCACATGAATTAGATGAAACTACCTCCACCTGCAATTTTGTTTGTAATTTTAGGCAAAAGAAAGGAAAAACTGTCATTGATGGGCAAAAAGAATGAATTTGTACATTTAGTCACAAATACTGTACTTCCTTTGAGAAAATGTATTTAGGGGAAGAAAGGAAAAGAAGGAAAAAATGGCTCTTAGATTATTTTTATTTTTTAGGACTGACCTTCACTCAGTCTTACTGACTTGGTGACTTAATATGATTTAAAAGACTTAAATGCATGTGTGAAATATTTGGGAAAAAACACATGAAAATACGTTATAATCTTACCATCCTGAGAAATGTGTCTGTTACACAATTGGGATTGTGTACCCTCCCTAACGCATTGCTTTTGGCATTAGGTCATTTCCCTTTAATTGAGAGATGTTAAAATAAGCATAACTGTTAAACTCACTGCTGTATTTATTAAAGGATGACTTAGCATTCTCTTTGAGAATCCATAAGAGAAATTTCTTTCTGGTAATAGAAATAGTTGTGGTTCCCTTAGGACAAACTCTCTTGTTTTACCTTATGTATATGTGGCCCAGAATATAAGCCCCTCCTTGCCTAGGTGGCTCGCACCACAGTGAAAGACTTCATGGTGTGTGTTTTGAATACTGCCTTTGACATCATCTTAGTTTTCTAAATTTAGTTCCTTTACTCCTGATTTCCTGATTCTATTAAAAAATAATCTTGCTGCATTATGCAAATTCATAGCTGCACTGTACAATTTAAAGTTAGTGGAAAGATTTTCAATCCACATATTCACTAATTCAATTAACCTTCAAAGCCATTTAGTTTGTTCTTTTGAAAATAAAAGACTTGGATTTAGGGAGGAAACTCTTAATAGTGGTTGTTGTGGGTGAGGTGCCTTTGTATCCCAAAGACATCTTGTGCCTGTGCTCATGAGAGATGTTTATTTATTTATGTGTGTGTGTGTGTGTGTGTGTAGCCCTGTTTGCTCAGTGCTTAAAGTGCTCAACTGGTAATGGAAAGGTCAGTGGTTCAAATCCCCAGCTGCTCTGTGGGACAAAGGTGAGGCAGTCTGCTTCTGTAAAGATTTATAGCCTTGGAAATCCTATGGAACAGTTCTGTCTTGTCCAATAGGTTCACTATGAGTCAGAATTGAGTATATGGCAGTGGGTTTGTTTTTTTTTTTTGGATGTATGTGCATATGTGTATGTATAGATATGGGAGTCTCCCTGGGTGGCACAAATGGTTAAGCATGCTAGATCGCTAACCAAAAGTTTGGTGGTTCAAACCCACCAAGAGGCACCTTAACTCATTGTCACTGAGTCAATTCTGACTCCCCACTGGGTTTCCAAGGCTATAAATCTTTACAGAAGCAGACTGTCCAGTCTTTCTTCTTTGGAGTGGCTGGTGAGTTCAAACTGCTGACCTTCTGGATAGCAGCCAAATGCCTTAATCTCTATACCACTAGAGATCCCTAGAGGAACCTTGGAAGAAAGAAAGTCCTGATGATCTGTTTCCAACAGGTCACAGCCTTGAAAATCCTATGGAATATTCGTACTCTAGCCACATGGGATTGCCATGAGTTGGGATCAACTTACTGGCAACCTCAGACTTAAAATCAATTAGCTCATTTTGGCATCAAATTTATGCTGGCTATTTAAAATGAATCCACATTTAAACACAGATATATGGTTATTCAGATTTTCTGGGTCTTCTTTTATCAATTTTGGTAATTTGTATCTTTCAAGGAGTTGGTCCATTTCAAAAAGGGTCAATCTATCCTTTTTAGAACTGACCAGCAAGGGATACTATCAAATAATACAACCACTTGGCAACAAAAATCGGTTTGTCTTATAGGAAAACTGACCAGTTGAATTTCACTTTTTCCTAGATGTTAGATTTAAAACCAAAAAACCAAACACATTGTCATTGAGTCGATTCTGAAACAATAGAGACTCCCACTGGGTTTCCAAGGCTGTAGATCTTCACAGAAGCTGACCACCTCATCTTTCTTCAGTGGAGTGGCTAATGGGTTTGAACCAGTGACCTTCTGGTTAGCAGCTAAATGCCTTAACTACTACACTTAAACAAAAAACTTTCCTCATGCAGGATTGTGATGGATTTAAAATTAGGACAAATCATAATCAGCACCCCAAGTTAACTGTTACCTCAGTAGTAGTATGTTGTTCAGCACATAGCACCCTAAGCCAAAAACTAAACCAATCCTTTTGTCATCAATTGAGTTGCATCTGACTCATAGTGACCTTATAGGACAGAGCAGAACTGCCCTAAAGGGTTCTAAATCTTTACAGAAGCAGACTGTCTCCTCTTTCTCCCACAGAGCTGCTGGTGGATTTAAGTGTCGACCTTTTGATAGTAGGTACCAGGGCTCCACAGTAACCTAATAAAGGTCAGAAGAAACACTTTCATGAAAATTGATTTCATTCCATCATTATTAATTAGTTGAAAGTTTAAAAATATTTACAGTATTCTTTGGAAACCATGGCAACTTTAAACTTTCACTGTCTTTTGATATAGTTTAATGTATTTTTTAGGTTCAGAAGTTCACACTTTATAAACAGTCAGGCATTCCCACATCTCTACCCTTATTTATCCAGAAGGTATCATTTCTAAAAGATGAGCTAAAAGGTTAGCGTTGATACAGGTGTCAGAAGTATCTCACAGATCCTTATTTTAAATCCTGATCTGTATCTGTACTTCATGCTATAAGATGCTCTGCTAGTGATACCGTTTAAGTTAGGGAATAAACGAACGAAACCTGCTGCCATCAAGTCAGCTCCTTGGGTTCCTGAGGGAGTAAATCTTTACGGAAGTAGAATGCCCTTTGTCCCTTCTGCAGAGTGGCGGGCTGTTGGGTTTGAACCACCAACCTTCTGGTTAGCAGTCACATGTTTCACACACTGTGCCACCAGAGCTCCTTAGGTTAGGGAATAGCCCTGAGAAATTATTTTATTTAGCATTTTAAGAAACACACTAAACTTTATACATTGTTCTTTGGTTCTGATTCCAGATTTAAGGCTTTACCTCATAAAATTCTCCAGAACACATTAAAAAGCCCTTGATTTTGACAGGTGGAGACAAGGTGCTGGGTATGGCTTAAATGGGAAGGATCTTTCCTTCTTTTCCCATCCTTTTAAATTTAATCTCTCCCAGGGGATGGATCACAAACACATACACAAAAGGCAACAAGTGGAGCACAATGGCTGCTTGGGCTGCTGTCAGATTACTCTCCGGCTCCTCTAGGAGATTGTTCACTGCATAATAAAGTTAATTTGTTGTATGTAACTTCCGTAGGGTATTTTTAATTAAGTGGATTTTTTTGTGCACTTGCTCACGTGTGTGTGTGTGTGTGTGTGTGTGTGTGTATGTGTATTTACTTGCCAGATTGGTTTATTGGGGAAGACCCTTCTATTTAAAATCAACTGTATTGTTTTAAACTTCCATTTGTAGCTTCTATTTGATATGTAGAAACTTCAAATTCTCCTAACAAACAAATTCACTGCCTTGGAGGCAGACCTTACTCATAGCCACCCCTCCTTGGGTTTCGAGATGGCATCACTACGGAAGTAGATCGCCTAGTCTTCCTTTCGAGGAGTGGCTGGTGTGTTTGAACCACCAGCCTTCTGGTTAGCAGTCAAATGCCTTAGACACTCTGCTACCAGAGCTCAAATTCTCACAGCAATACTTTTTTAAACATCACATCTTTAAAAGAGTAAGCTGTGTTCAGTATTTTATGAGGATATTTTCAGGGTTTTGCACGATGTAAGAAACCAGAGTGTTACACTAAATGTGATTAAAAAAATGATTTAAAACATGAATGTGCCTGCTGAAAATTTGGGATTTTTGGTGTTGCTTCCAGATAAAGGGAAAGAAAAACAAGAGACATGTATAAATGGTTGTATTCTGCTGGAATTATTATAGGACAGTAAAAGCCTTTTCCTGTAGCTGCAGTGACGTCATCTAGGTTAGAGGCAGTTTAAAATAGGCAATAATACCACATAGTTACCTAAAATCAGTTAATAGCATGAGAATAAATGGGAGTGTATCATTTTAAAGTTGAGAGGCACCTTGAAGTGCATTATTTCCCATTCTTTTGTTACTTATGTATTATGATTGTGTAAAGGTTGAAGAGAAGTTTGCTGCTTTTTTCTTGAAATGTCCCTAAGTCATTGCAGTCAATGTGACTATATTTATAATCTGTAAAAATATTCCAAAATGACACTGCATTGTCAGAATCTTTTGCTCTGTTTCAATGCAATAGTTCTTAAAAGGTATTTGTATGTATTTGAGGCACAGGATACTTTTGTTAAGTGTTTGAGAGCCCAAATTTGAGTCTTTTTAAAACATACTGTGTTTTTATTAATTTTGATAAATTCTTAACTAGATTGAGGAAAATAGGCATTGGAGATTGGATTCATGGAAAATTAAAGTCTTTTGCTCCGAATGTTTATTACTTACAGATGCATCAGAAAAGGTGGTTGACGTTGAGTCAATTCTGATTCATAGCAACCCCATGTATGTCAGAGAAAAACCATGCTCCATAAGGTTTTCTGACTCTATTTTCAGGAGTATATCACCAAGCCTTTTTCCTGAGATGCCTCTGGGTGGACTCAAACTTCCAACTTTTTGTTAACAACCGAGCACATAACTGTTGGCACCACCCAAGGATTCTACAGATGCATGATGTTGTTACCACTGAAACACTGGATGCATCTTATTATTGTCAGATGCTGTTGAGTTGGTCCTGACTCGTAGTGACTGTGTACAAGAGAACGAAACACTGCCTGGTTCTGCACCATCTGCAGCTAAATCTCAAAATGTAGAATCTAACAGAATCAATTCGGTACACTTGATCTTTGATTCGGGATGCTTTTCAACAGTCTTGCATTGTCTCAGGGTTAACATTTTTGAACACTGCTCTTCAGATATCAGTGTTCATTCTCAGCGTGGGGCTGTGTCCAATGAATGGTAGTAGATGAGGCTATATGGTTGGATGGGGAGTGCATGTGTGTGTGGGGGTGGTGGGGGTGGGGGATCTGAATATTTTTGTTACACATAATAGGGAAACTGCTTTTCATTCTCAAACAAGAGAGTGTTTCATAGTGGGGCTGGAAGAACTTTATTCCGGCAACAGTGTGTAGAATCAGAAATGGAGAGAAGAGAGAACGGGGACAGAAAAAATCTAAAATCCTCCCAAGTGCCCATAAATCATCATGTCTGTAAACCTGGATAGCTTTTTGATTAAAATAATAATAATAATAATTTTGTTTGTTTTGTTTGTTTGTTGTGTGCCATCGAGTCAGACCCGACTCATAGCGACCCCTCCTTGGGTTTCCGAGGCAGTATCACTACGGAAGTAGATTGCCCCATCTTCCTTCTGAGGAGTGGCTGGTGGGTTTGAACTGCCAGCCTTCTGGTTAGCAGTCAAGTGCCTTAGCCACTATGCTACCAGAGCTCCTAATAATAATAATAATAATAATAATAATAATAATAATAAAATACAGCAGTCTCTCTTGTTGTGTTCAGACTTGCTTTGGTGAAATAAATTTCCACTCTTTTACAAGGTATAAAGAGTCTGTTATCTGTGCTTGCAGGTTTAAACAGTCTTGAAGGATTGAACTGGTTGGGGTCCTGATAGACTGATTCAGAGATAACAAACTGGAGCCCCCTGGCCACCAGAGACGTGGTTTGGACAGCAGCACTTTAATATCTTTTATAGGAGCTCTGGTAGCATAGTGCCAGGCATTTGACTGCTGACCAGAAGACGGGCAGTTCAAACCCACCAGACACTCCTCGGAAGGAAGGTTGGGCAATCCACTTCCGTAGTGATACTGCCTTGGAAACCCAAGGTGGCGTCACTATGAGTTGGATCCGACTAGATGGTAGTGTGCTGCTGCTGCTGATAGCTAGCCTAAGAAGGGTGGAGAGAAAACATGCCACATGAACAAATCCGAATGTATAGCTGGCTTCTGAGATATTGGGAGATCAGGCAAGAATAGGCCCATATTCCTGCATGGCCTGTCACAGCTGCTGTTTTAGATGTGGTTTGTACCCTCCAGTTTGTGTGGAACCCACCCATCGCACTCCTTTCATTTTCTCTCCCTGCTGTGGGAGGCATGCGAGTCTGTGACTCTTGTACTGAAGTTTTTAAACTTGACTTCTTAGGATGATGGAATCCCCTCAGCACCAGGCTCCAGTGCTTAACTACAAAGTAAGAATGAGTGGTCTGATTTTTGTGGACTCAAAAGGGTGATATAATGTTAAGCGTAGCGAGGCACATAGATCTTGATGATATTGTTGCATGCAGTCAGCCCCTGACTCATGGTGACCCCCCTGCGTAATGGACAGAAATGCTGCCTGGTCCTGAACCATCTCTGTGATCCAAAGGGTTTTCATTGGCTGATTTTCACAAGCAGATTGCCAGGCCTTTCTTCCCCATCTATTTTAGTCTGGAAGCTCCACTGAAACCTATTCAGAATCATAGCAACACACAGCCTCCAATGACAGATGGATGGTGGCTGTGCATGAGGTTCATTGGCTGAGAATCAAATCCACATCTTCCAAGTGGAAGGCAAGAATTCTAGCACTGAAACACTGCTGCCCTCTTAGGTCTTGGTATACCAAAAAACCAAACTCACTGCCACTGAGTCAGTTTTTACTCACAGCAACCCCCACTGGGTTTTCAAGGTGTTAAATCTTTATGGAAGAAGATTGCCCTGTCTTCCTCCTTCTGTGGAGCAGCTGGTGGGCTTGCACTGCTAGCCTTCTGGTTAGCAACCTAATGCCTTAGGCACTATGCCACCAGAGTTCCTTTTAGGTCTCTAGTTTCTTGGTATGGGGGAAACTGGGCCAGAGTTTTAATTGCCTGAGCTCATACAGTTAGTAACTGGCAAAACAGAGACCAGAGTTGAGTTCCTGTCCCCTGCAACACATGGAAACTGCTGACTGACAACCTAGAGCTCTGAGACATTGTGTGGGTAAGAGGAGAAAGTCTTCTTGGGTATGAGTTCAGAGAGGAGAACATAAAGACACGATGTAGGCATTTCCTATAAATACAAGAGAGAAAAGCTTTTGTTTTAGGAAACCACTAACTCAATTTGCTCACAAAATAATTATAGCTGAGAGCTCTAGGAAGTTATACTGCATTTGACTCCGGGACAGTTTACCATTGATGATTAAAACTCATTTTAGTTCAAAAGTCCACTGATTGTTAAAGCTGGGAAGAAGTTTCATTAAAGCCCACTGTCTAAATCTAGTGAAATTTATGCTTCATTTAGCTGTTACATGGCTGAGAACACGGGACTTTTTTTTAAAAGCCATGGTATGAATATAACTCACCCAAGACAGTAGAATTAGTCCAGGTCAAGCAAATAATGTGCTGGAGAATTTGCTCATTTGCAAAGTAATTTGTTCTTTTAGCAGTTCTAAATACTGATGCTAAGTGGTGGTGATCCGTGGCTACCAATGATGGTTGCACATTACTCCATCTGGTTCCTAATTTAATTGGTCTGGCTTGGAATGGTGGCTTTCTGTTTAATAAAATTTCCCCTGGTGTTGCTAACCAGACAGAATTGAGAGCCATTGGCATGGAAGTGTACACCCTCATTCCCCTGCTTTTTTTATTTCTGAGTACAGTCTCTTAACAGTTTTTTTTTTTTTTTTTAAATCTATATTTTGTTTCTTTTCTTAATTTTTATTGAACATTGTATTGTGGTTTAGGTGACAGTTTACAAAGCAAATTCATTTCCCGTTCAACAATTGTACATAGATTGTATTGTAACATGGGTTGCAGTTCACTCAGTGAGTCAGCACTCTTCCCATTTCCCCTCTGGGTTCCTCATTTCCATTTGCCCAGCTTTCCTGCCCCTTCCTTCCTTCTGAATTTTACTTTTGGGAAAATGCTGTCCTTTTGGTCTCGTATAGTTGAATGTTCTGAGGGGCACATTCCTCACAGATATTAGTGTTCACTTTATAGGCTTGCCTTTTGTTTGCTCTCTAAGGAGCTCTGATGGTACAGCAGGTAAGGCATTTGGCTGCTAACCTGAAGGTCAATGGTTCAGACCCAGCAGCTGCTTCGTTGGAAGAAGATGAGGCAATCTACTTCCATAAAGATTTACAGCCTTGGAAACCCAATGGGGGGTCACTCTGAGTCAGAATCAACTCAGTGGCAATCAGTTCGGTTTTGGTTTTTTAAGGTGCTCTCTGGGAGTGGGTTCAGTTCTAAGTTTAAAAGGTGTCTAAGGGCCATAGCCTAGAAAGTTCTACCAGTCTACCAGACCAATAAATCTGGTCTTTTTTTTTCCTTAAAGAATTTGAATTTTGTTCTTCATTTTTCTCTCACTCTGTCCAGGACTGTCTATTGTGATAACATTTAGAGCACTTGATAGTGGTAGCCAGGCACATCTAATCCTTCTGGTCATAGGCCAGTGGAGTCTATGCTTCATGTGGTCCATTAATCCTTTGGACTAATTATTTGCATGATGAGTCTTTGGTTTTCTTCACTCTTCTTTAATCCAGATGGGAAGAAACCAATTGTTAGGTCTTAAATGGCTACTTGTAAGCTTTTAAGATTCCAATTACCACTCGTCAAAGTAGGATACAGAACATTGTCTTTATGGGCTATGTTGTACGAATTGACTTAGATGTCCCCTAAGACTGTGGTCTCTAACTCTCAAACCTATTGACTCAGCGCCATGTTTGGTTATGACTAAGAAGTGTTCCTGACTGTATGATTAAAACCCTTATGTGTTCTATTATATACATGGCTATATTTGCAGCACAAACAACTATGTATACAGAGATATCAACTGCAAAACCTATATATGCATGTGGTTGTACTCATAAGGAGCTGTGGTGGTATAGTGCCTAAGGCATTTGACTGTTAACCAGAAGGCTGGCGGTTCAAACCCACCAGCCACTCCTCGGAAAGAATGTTGGGCAATGTACTTCCGTAGAGATACCTCCTCGGAAACCCAAGGAGGGGTCGCTATGAGTTGGATGCGACTCGACTGCAGTGAGTTTAGTTTGGTTTTGGTAGTTCCAAATGCCATCCCACACCTATTTAGTTTATGTATCTACCCATGTGTCCACTTGTAAATTATTGTTTGTTATTGTTGCAAGATTCTATATGTAATTGTATTTACCATTAGTGCCTTTAACTTTTGCGTATCTCTCAGTGTCTTCCTTTGTCTTGACCGTGTTGTTTACTGAATTCTCCCATTTTGTGTATTGTCTTTCCCTTCTCCAAAGTCAACATGTGTCTACCATCTATTTAGTAATTTTTCCTCCCTCCTTTTCCCTGGTAACCATCAAAGAATGTTTCTTTCTGTGTGAAAACCTTTTCTTGACTTTTTATAATCGTGATTATACAATATATGACCTTTTGTGATTGACTTATTTCATTCAGCATAATGCCCTCCAGGTTCATCTGTGTTGTGACATGTTTTGTAGATTCTTTGTTATTTAATGTTGCATGGTATACCATTGTGTGTATGTACCACAGTTTATTGATTCATCCATTGTTTCCATCGTTTTGCTATTGTGAATAATACTGCAGTGAACATGGGTGTGCACATGTCTATTTGTGTCATAGTTCTTATTTCTCTAGGATATACACCTAGGAATGGGATAGCTGTATTATATGGTATTTCAATTTCTAGCTTTTTAAGGAAATTCCATACTGTTTTCCACAGTGGTTATACCATTTTACACTCCCACCAGTAGTATATGAAAGTTCCTATCTCTCCACAACCTTGCCAGTATTTGTTGTTTTCTGATTTTTTTTTTTTTTTTTCCTGAACTTTGCTGTTAATGCTGGGATGAGATAACTCCTTGTAGTTTTGATTCGCAGCATCTCTCTGACAGCTAATGATTAGAAGTATTTCTTCATCTATTTGTTGGTCTTCTGAATGTCTTCTTTGGTGAAGTATCTGTTCATGTCCTTTGCCTATTTTTAATTGGATTATCTTTTTGTTGAGGTGTTGGATTTTTTTGTAAATTTTAGAGCTTAGTCCCTTGCCAGATAATGTCATGGCCAAAATTATTTTCCCAGTCTATAGGTTTTCTTTTTACTTTTTTGTAAGCCTTTTGATGCACATAAGTATTTAATTTTCAGGTCCCAGTTTTCTAGTTTGTCTCCTTCTGTTTGTTCATTTTTAGTTATTTTGATAGTCTATTTATGCCATAAATCAGAGTCCCTAGGTTTGCCCCTAGGAGCTCTGGTAGCGTAGTGCCTAAGGCACTTGACTGCTAACCAGAAGGCTGATGGTTCAAACCCACCAGCCACTCCTTGGAAGGAAGACTGGGCAATCTACTTCCGTAGTAATACTGCCTCGGAAACCCAAGGAGGGGTCGCTATGAGTAGGGACCTACTCGATGGCACATAACAACAACAACAACAAGGGTGAGTAGAGCCTTAGTCTCAGGGGTTTCATGTACCGCTATCAGACCAGTTAGCATGGTCTACTTTATGATTTTGAGTTTTGTTCCACTTTTTTCTTCCATTTTATCCAGGACCTCCTATTTTGATTGCTTTCCAAGGGGGTGACAGTGGTAGCCAGGCACCATCTAATTCTGGTCTCAGGGACATATAGGCTGAGGTTTGCAAGGTCCGCTAGTCCCGTGGACTAATCGTTTCCATTTGTCCTTGGTTTTCTTCATTCTTCTTTGCTCTGAACAAAGAGAGATCAATTATTGGATCTTAGATGGCCACTTGCAAGCTTTTAAGACCCCAGTCGCTACTTTCCAAAGTAGGATGTAGAGCAATATTTTTGTGTAGTATGGTATGCCAAGGAGCTCTGGTAGCATAGTGGCTAAAGCACTTGACTGCTAACCAGAAAGCTGGCGGTTCAAACCCACCAGCCACTCCTCAGAAGGAAGGTTGGGCAATCCTTCCGTAGTGATACTGCCTCGGAAACCCAAGGAGGGGTCGCTATGAGTGGGGGCCGACTGGACGGCACATAACAACAACAACAATGGTATGCCAATTCAGCTTGATGTCTTTCCCCTGAGACTGTAGTCCCAAGCCCATGGGCCCAATGACTCACTCCCTCAGGGTGTTTGAGAGAGATTGACATTAGATATCTGTGCCTCTGAAAGACTAGATTTTACAATATACAGTACTAATCTACACAGCTGAAGAGGGTAGGGAGATTTGTAAAATCTTGACTAAGAATAATGGCAACTAATATGTATTGGGGAGCTCTGATAGCATAGTGCCTAAGGCACTTAACTGCTAACCAGAAGGCTGGCAGTTCAAACCCACCAGCCACTCCTCGGAAGGAAGGTTGGGCAGTCTACTTCCATAGTGATACTGCTTCGGCAACCCAAGGAGGGGTCGCTGTGAGTCGGGTCCGACTCGACAACATATAACAGCAACAACAACAATATGTATTGAGCGGTGACTAGGTGCTTATCACTATTTTTAAGTGTTTTGAAGATCTTGATGCATTTCATCCTTTCAACAACTCTATTTCTCACATATTCTTATCTACATTTTTCATATGAGGAAACCAAGACAGAGAGAAGTTAAATAATTGACTTCAGTTAAGTCCAGAGCTTTCACTCTTAAAGCCTTTGCTATATCGCTTGTTCTATATCCTGTAATGCTTGCCTCATATTCATGATTAACAGAGGGCATATAGCCCATCGAACTGCTTTGGAAAGCTTGAGTGTGTTTGCTGCTTGAATATCTGCTCCACAGCAAGTCTTTGTTCTTTGGATTAGAGTGGACTTAATAACCTCTGCTGCCTTTTGTTGGCTGAGCAGTGCTTACTTATCCCCCAAGCTATTTCTCACCCCCACCCCTTTAGTAGGGAGCTCTGGTGGCGTAGTACCTGAGGCATTTGACTGCTAACCAGAAGGCTGGTAGTTCAAACCCACCAGCCACTCCTGGGAAGGAAGGTTGGGCAATGTACTTCTGTAGAGATACTGCCTTGGAAACCCAAAGTGGGGTCACTGTGAGTCGGATCCAACTCCACGACAGTGAGAGTGAGACCCCTTTAGTACTTTGTCTTAAGGGTCAATAATAAAGCATGGAGGTAAAAAGAATAAACAGTAGTACCTCGCAGTCATTCCTGAATCCTGAATTTAATGAATATTGGCCAATCTAGAGAGAGAGTGTGTGTATTTGTGTATTCATTGTAATTTTTCATGTGGTTCTTTATCTAGATTTTTTTTTTAAGGAGAGGCGGCAAAAAATGTACCAAATATTGTTCATTGTTTACTTTGATGGTAATCAAATTATTTTAAATATTTTATTGAGATTGGGAACAGGGTGGCTTCTTATATATAATTTCTTTATTTTTTTTACTAGCAAAATTAGAAATTTAGATGAGCTTTACAAAAGCCTAAAAGTTATGTGAACAAACCAGAAGGAAGTAAACAACAGTGCTGTCTCAACCATTATAAAAGAATGGGTGCTCATACAAGCTTTTAAAAATGGGCACGATTTGGAAGGCCTTTTTAATTGCACAGAAGAAGCCACAAATCATGACACAGTTTTCAATCGCACAGCTGCATTGATTTATTTTCCCTTAAAATGTGTCTTCTGTAGACAAATATTTTAAACATACATGATTAGTTTTTTAACATCCTCAAATGACCTATTCACTTTCTCATGAACACATGAATTTATTCTAATTGCTCATTACACTGTTCCCATCTTGGATATGAAGTTCCAATTAAGAATGGGTTTTTGCCTTGATTGTGAGAACTCTGGTTCTCTCTGCAGAGAACTGGACCATACACGCTTGAAGAGTGCTCTCTGCTGGCTGCTTTGGGTTTCATTAGTAGTAACAAACCTGTCAATCAATGCTCATGAAAGCATCAGTCAAGAAATGAAACCACTTAATGCATGGGGCACATCTGCTGCAGAAGATCTCATAAACATTTTTAAAAGCAAAGATGTCACTTTGATGACTAAATGCTCCTGGCCCAAGACATGGTCTTTCATTTGTCTCATGCATGTGAAAGCTAGACAATGAAAAAGGAAGACCGAAGAATTGATGCATTCAAATTTTGATATTGGTGAAGAATAATGAGTATACCCTAGACTGCCAAAAGTATGCACAAATCAGTATTAGAAGAAATACAACCAGAATACTCCTTGGAAACTAGGATGGTGAGATTATGACTCGCTTACTTTGGCCATGTCATCAGAAAAGACCAATCATGTTTGGTAAAGTAGAGCGTCAATGAAAATAAGGGAAACCCTCAAAGAGATGGACTGACAATATAGCCGCAACAATGAACTCAAACGTAAGAATAATCATGAAGATGGCACAGGACTGGGCAATGTTTTGTTCTGTTGTATACAGGATCGCCGTGAGTCTGAGCTGATTCTAGGGCAACCGATGAAAACAAACCTGATGGAGCCCTTCAGTAGAGCTAACAGTTAATGCTCTTGACTGTAAACAAAAAGTTGGAGGTTTGATTTCTTCTAGAGGTGCCTCAGAAGAAAGGCCTGGTGATCTACTTTTGAAAAGTCAGCCACTGAAAACCTTACAGAGCACAGTTCTACTATGACACACATGGGGTGGTTGTGAGTCAGAGTTAATTCAATGGCATGTTTAGGAACACAAACTTTAGTGTTAAAGGAACAGGCCATGGCTCTCCACTGATGTTTGGGACAGAGTTTGAGTAATCCACCTGAAGTCCATACAGACAACTCCTTATGAGGAAACTGGATCCCATGCCTGAGCCTGCATCCCTGTGTTCTCCAGCCTGCATGCGTTCAGTGCTTCTGCTGCATTGTGATCGATACACGAGCAGAGTTTGAAACACAGTGTACAAGTAGATGATGCAAAATTTATGAAGTGGTTCAGTGTTTTCCCCAAGCAGGGAACTAGTCGTGGAAAGAGGCAAGTTTAAAAATTTTCTGACACAATAAAGCATAGATTAACTACTGCGATCTGATTGACATCTAATACATTTAAATAATTGTTTGAAACATACAGTAATCTGAGCTGAAAGAAGTTTATGATCTTGTCTTTGATAGGCACCAGCTTTAAAACTGGGGCATCAGCACCAGAAATCACAGGCACCATGTTCCTTTAAAGGAAGACAACAACCAGAAAGCATAATGAGTTTGCTGGTGTTTGTCAAATATCATTGATAATTTTTTTCTTGTTAAAGTTATAGGAGTTCCTGGGTGGCACAAATAAATGGTTAAGTGTTGGACTACTAACCAAAAGGTTGGTGGTTTAAACCCACTTAGAGGTGCATTGAAAGTAAGGCCTGGCAATCCTAATCGAAAGGTTGGTGGTTCAAGCTTGCCCAGAGGTACGTAGAAGGTAAGGCCTGGCAATCCTAACCAAAAAAATTGGTGGATCAAACCCACCCAGAGGTGCATAGAAATTAAGGCCTGGCAATCTGCTTCCAAAAAATCACAGGGCTTGAAAATCCTATGGGGCAGTTATACTCTGTACACTTGGAGTTACCATGACTCACAGTTAACTTAACAGCAACTAACAACCACTGCCACCACAAGATTTTGGAGGATGCATTTGAATTGAAGATAACCTGTACTCCGTTAAGTCAGTATATGTACCTGGCAAATAGGCCATTTGCCCTTAGCCAAGCTTTGGGGAGAAGATTCTGTGTTTTGGAAGGTGATTTTAAAAATGCTTGTGATATGCCAAAAGGCAAATGTTTTTGAGATTGAGGCCTGACAAAGCTTTTACAACATAGGGTGAAGGGCTTCTGCTGTTAGTTTGCATAAAAGTGTGAGGCCTGGCATGTCCTTCAGGAAGAATGTGTGTTGATGACTGCATGGGGCACAGTATTGAATATCAAGTTTAACATTAGCCTTGCTCTCAGTCAGGATTAAGTGACTAGGCCTGTTCTTCTGTCCTCAGTTATAACATCTCCATGGATGTTGTCTGTAACTGTAGTTTACAGTGATCCTTTGCCAAAGCATTGCTCAGAACAGGTAAACTATAATTTGTTTTCTGTGTAAGGATGTCAAGTAGGATTTGTAAGGCTGAGTGACAGGATGATGGTCGAGGAAATTCTACTTAATACTGTTGAAAAATTTAAAGCCATTGCTGTTCTAATGTTAGAATTTATGCAACTCCATGCTTAAGTGAAGTTGTTGGTACAATAAAAATATACATATATGTATACACGTTGTTATTGTTATGTGCTGTCAAGTCGTCTCTGACTCATAACAGCCTATGTATAATGGAACGAAACACCACTCGGTCCTGTGCCAGCTTCATGATCCCTACTATACCTGAGCCCATCGCTGCAGCCACTGTGGCAGTCCATCTTATTGAGGCCCTTCTCCTCTTTTGTTGACCCTCCACTTTACCAAGCATGACGTCCTCCAGAGAATGGTCCCTTCTGACAACATCACCAAAGTAGGTAAGATGATCTGGCCATTCTTGCTTCCAAGGAGCATTCTGGCTGCACTTCTTCCAGAAAAGAGTTGTTAGTTCTTTTAGCAGTCCACAGTATCAGTATTGTTGGCCAACACTACAACTCAAAAGCGTTGACTCTTCTTCGGTCTTCCTTACTCATTGTCCAGCTCTCACATGCACATGAGGTGATTGAAAATATGTGTGTGTGTGTGTGTGTGTGTAAGGAGCTCTGATAGCACAGTGCCTAAGGCATTTGACTGCTAACCAGAAGGTTTTTGGTTCAAACCCACCAGTCACTCTGCAGAAGGAAGTCAGGGCAATCTACTTCTGTAAAGATTTACCACCTCGGTAACCCAGGTGGGTCACTATGAGTCGAAATTGACTCGATGGCAGTAGGTTTGGGTTTTTTGGTTTATATATATGTATGTATGATTATATATAAGTGTGTGTGTGTGTGTGTATAATTTGCTTAATGCTATATTTATATCTTTATAGTTAAACCAATGTGCTGAATAGATTTTTTGCTTTCTTTAATTTTATCATAACTGAGGAAAGCTTGGAATGTGACAACTCTCCAAGATACAAATCCTGTTTGGGATTTGAGATGTAGGGTAGTGAGCACCCTCATTAGTTGAGTACTGGTGAAGTCAGGTACTCTGAGTGAGAACTCTTGCTCTTCAGTCTTCTCAGTCAAGTTCAGTGCACTGGCCTTGGGTGTCCACTAGCAGTGGGGGGGGAGGTTGGAGCAAATCAGGCTATTTCACTGTCTTCCTGGGAGGCCTAAGGATCAGGTGTTGGATTTAAACATTCCTGAGGTGTTTGCTTCTATTGTTTTTCTTCTTTTCACATGGTTTACTTTACACCCTATTCTTTACATAATAATTTCACTCTTTTCATAGACAGACAGGAAGCTTAGGGAAGAAATCAGTTGACTTGAAGATGTGAATTCTGTTATTTTTAGAATGCAATTTCCTCAGCTCTGAAATTGATTTCTTTTGGTTGCCATTGGTCTCTCCTAGGAGTGATGTTGCTTAAGATTTATATATAACCACAATAATTTTGCTTCAATATCATATTCTTTGAAGTAAGCTTTTTCACGGGTGCTTGGAATATTTGGTATGGATGTAAAATAAACTAATCACTGGACTCAAGGAGTTTCTTTTGCCTTTCTTGTTTAATGAATGAAAAGTGTTTCACAACATCATGGCTTTTCATTTATTGAGAATGACACTCCTTAAAGGGAAATCATTTTATTTAAATTGTGGTAGATTTAGCCTTACTAAGTGATTTGGAAACCCTTTACTGATCTTAGAAGTAGACTACACAGGCATCTGGGTTTTTTGTTTTTTTTTTAAGCATCTACCTCTTTTAATCAGGCTGGTGGTTTTAAACCCACCAGGCACTCCTCGGAAGGAAGATGGGGCAATCTACTTCTGTAGTGATCCTGCTTTGGAAGCCCAAGGAGGGGTCACTGTGAGTCAGGACCTACTCGATGGCACATAACAACATCAACAACAACAACAACAACAACAACAACAACCTCTTTTAAGTTTTATTTTAGGTAAATTGAGAAGAATTCTTGACATAGCACAAAATGGCCAATATCTAAAGCTTTTTTTTTTTTTTCTTTTGTAAAAGTAAGAAGAAAAGAACAAATGAGTGTCAGAGATCCACACTAGAGTTACTTACATATGAATACCCAAACTTTGAGTTTAATCCACCTTGCCCCATGGACTGACATTCTGGTGCCAGTACGGTTGTTTGTGTGTCCATCCAAAATAGGGACATGTTTTTGCAGGAATGTTAGATGATTGTAGGCAGGCCTGTGCAGGAATGAAACCAGAGGCTTTGCATCAAAACAAATACCCACAAAACCACATGAGCTTTGCCTTGTGAATCGTTTGGCACCATAGATTTTAATGAGAATGGGCTTTAGTATTTATTTATATTAGTCATGTGAGGGTATGCTATCTTTTATATTAATTAAATTGTATATATAATATTCATCACTTAACTGTTGGAAAAATTGAAAGTCTTGAGGTTAATGAATGCATTTTCTAGATCTCTTGTTGGTTCAAAATTTATTTGACGTGGTAAGAATAAGATGGGCAGGCATTGAGGATTATGTTGGAAACACCTGATTGGTGTATGATATTGAGCAGGTCTCAAAAAAAAAAAAAAAAAAGATGAGTGTTTGCTTCTCTTACATTCATATGAACGTATTTGTGGCCTCAGCTGTCAAACGAGTTTTATGTTTTCCTTGTCTAGTCTTGTTGAACTGCTATTTATTTCAGTCTTCTAATAAACAGGAAGAGCTGCTGCAATACACCGAGGGAATGTTTTAAGAAACTCTTAAACAAATTAGAGGGATGAAACTTTTATCCAGAAAGGATTTAACTTGGAGGGAGAAGAAGAGAGAAACTCCTAAATAATAATATAATCTATGAAATTTTAGGACTTGTTTGAAGTCTTTTGCAATATCTTTTTCTTTCTCTCTGTCTTCAAATCCAAAATTGTTTGCTCACATTTGCTGCTTTGGCTAGGGGCATATTCCCTTGTTTTAATAGTTGTTTAGAATAAACATGGTGCTTGGTGATGACATTAGGATTTTCACAAAGGTATAAAAGACTGTCCTGGTCTGCCCCAAACAAGGACCCTGTGTATGCCTGGCCCACCTCAACATATCACTTGTCCTGGGGGAAAAGAGAAAGAATAAAATAAAAGCACATGTGCTGATGGTGTGTATCATGTCCAGGCTTTGTTCCCTGTTGCTTCAACCCACCATGTATGTTTTGTCCTCCTTTCCTTTGTCATGGGATCTCTGGGTGTGCAAATGATGTATGCACTTGGCTGCCAACCAAAAGGTTGGAGGTTTGAGTCCACCCAGAGTTGCCTCTGAAGAGAGGCCTGGAAATCTACTTACAAAAGGCAGCCATTGAAACCTCTACGGAGCACAATTCTACTCTGACACACATAGGATCACCGTGAGTTGCAATTGACTCGTAGGCAACTGGTTACTGGTTACTTTTGTCATGAGAGTTCCCTGTGAATGAAAGGAAATGATAATTCCTTCATGAAGTGTTCTTTGTCTTCAGTGTTTTCTGATTTTTTTTGTAACTCCTGTACCATTTGGTTGGCATTTAATTTTTATTGTTGTTGTTGTTGTTTGCTGTCGAGTCGGCCCTGACTCATAGCGACCCCTCTTTGGGTTTCCGAGGCAGTATCACTACGGAAGTAGGATTGCCCAACCTTCCTTCCGAGGAGTGGCTGGTGGGTTTGAACCACCAGCCTTCTGGTGAGCAGTCAAGTGCCATAGGCACTATGCTACTTGTATACTTATTTTATTGTTATGTACATATTATTATTTATATACCTGTGACTTGCCTCTCAAAATTGATTGTAAGTCTTTGAGACTTGAGTTGTTTCCCCTTTATTCCAAAACATTACTTTTAGAGTAAGTATGTTAGGTTGTTAATTGATGGATACTATTTACCATGCCATCCTGTTATCACTTGTAGTAGTTAGAGTGAGAAATAAGTGTAGCCATTTTGACAGCTATTAAAACCAGTTGCCATTGAATCAGTTCTGAGTCATGGTGTCTAGAACTGTGCTCCACAGGGTTTTTGTGGCTGTGGCCTTTTGAAAGCACATCACCAGGCCTTTCTTCGGAGGCATCTCTGAGTGGGTTCGCACCCCCATCCTTTTGGTTAATAGCCAAGCACTTTACTGTTTGTGCTACCTAGGAACTCTTTACAGTCCTTAGTATCCTCCATGTGGATGTTCTGCCATATACTTGCAAGAGTTTTGTTCATTTATTCATTCATTAAAAGTCCTGTGGACTTGCTTCCTGCAGTGTGTTTCTCTGCCCTGGCCAGTATACAGTTGTGGTTCTAACGCCACCATCAGCAGGCTCTCTGGATTTGGAAAGCTGTTCCTGGTGGATGTTATCTACAGGGCTTTGAACTCTAAAAAATGTGACTGCATGAAAACATGCTTTATTATGACAGAGGATGTTTTAGGAAAGGTTAAGTAGGTATAATTTTATACTATGACTTGTTTTTCAAGATCAAATTATGGTGGTGGTGGGAATGGTTATCTTATTTTCACTTGGTAAAGTTGCCTGGAGTCGTTTAATTTCTGTGCTATAACATCATAGACTGTTAGAGCAATATATGAACCTCAGCGATTATTCAGCTCCTTTGCTTTTATGCACAAGGCCTTGGGTGCCCACAGAGAGGAAATGGCTTGCACAATGTCAACCACTTAACCCCATAGAGTCCCTTTATTGCCTTTTTTTTGTGGCTACTTATAGACGGGATGTGCAGCCACTATATGTCTTTGTCATTAAAGTCCTGATTTTTGTTGCATTCACTCTATTTGTGTGTCTTTAAAGCTTCACAGACTACTTTTACTCCCATTCTGCCCCCTCCCCTGTCTGATAAGTTTGTAGTATGAGTTTTATTATTGTTTGATATAGTCCATTTCACGCTTTAATTACTAGTTGTGTAATTATGTTTTGCCTGAGTTCCCATAGAGCTAATTTGTTTCTTTGCTTCTGCACAGGATTTTTATCAGGAACTTTACTTTAAGTATCCTAGAGAATGTTAATAGTACAGATGAGTTGTATTTTACTTGTTGTGTTTTCTGTTTTAGTGTATGGATTGTGCTGTTTAAGGTTTCTTTTTCCCCCTGTCATGAGATGCTATAATTTCTTCAAAGGAAGAAATGGAAGGCATAGGTGGGTAACTAAATTTCAAATATCTCACAAGGGAAAACTATATAGAGACAGAAAATTAATCATGTCTTTAAGAATGAAGAGGTTATTCAGCAGTAACATATGTAATCTCTTCTATGTATATTTCATAATCTATTTTAGAGCCCTTAACCCTTTTGAGGGAGCTCTGGTAGCATAGTGGCTAAGACACTTGCCTGCTAACCAGACGGCTGGTGGTTCAAACCCACCAGCCCCTCCTCGGAAGGAAGGTTGGGCAATCCTACTTCCGTAGTGATACTGCCTCGGAAACCCAAGGAGGGGTCGCTATGAGTTGGGTTTGACTCGACGGCACATAACAACAACAACAACAACCCTTTTGAAAAAAATTCTCCTATTTTCATATGGTTGCCACTATTTGAAATTTACCAGATGGGTCCAGATAAAGTCTTGAGTCACATTAGGGCCTTTCAAGGAAAATCTAAGCACTGACAAATTTTGAAATAAGGAGATGAATAGGAAAATACAAATTGATTTTTGGATTAAGTGTAACCAGTAACATATATCCATGAATATTTTAGAGGTGGGAGTTGTGTTTAAAGGAGCACCTCCACTGCTTTGCATGCTGGACTAGAAATTCTAGGAGGGTAGGAACCAATCACTGCTGTAACTCCTGTATCTAGTTCAGTGCCGGGAGCTCTGGTAGCGTAGTGCCCAAGGCATTTGACTGCTAACCAGAAGGCTGGCGGTTCAAACCCACCAGCTGCTCCTTGGAAGGAACACTGGGCAATCTATTCCATGGAGATACTGCCTTGGAAATCCAAAGAGAGGTTGCTATGGGTAGGAACTGAATTGACGGCATTGAGTTTGGTTTTTGGTTTTAGTTCAATGCCTGCCCTGTAAACCGTGCTCCATAAACATTTATTGAATGAACAAATAAATGCTGCCTACAGACTCATTAGAGTGATTGTAAAACCTGCAAATGTTCAAGACATTATTTTAAGGGCTGTGGAGAGATTACGTGTAAGATAAAGTAAGATTGAAGACTGATATCATGAACAGATAGATATAAGGCAGGAATTGAAATCTGGGTAAGATTTTCACAAGTGAAGAAATGGGGATGGCTTTCAACATGGTCTCAATGAACAAATCATAAGTTTGATGTGTTGGACTTATGCATCAAAAAGCTCACGTCTTGGTGTATGTTACTGTGTGTGTATGTATGTGTGTGTATATTCTCCCCTCTGTCTCTCTGTATCTCCCTTCTCTACTGAAAAGCTTTCCTCTAAACTGACACCTGCTCCTTGCCTACAAAGATTTGCATGGTAGTAAGACTCAGAAGCACCATCTGATCTTTGGCAAATCTTTTGAAAATACCATCATGGATTCCTCCTTTGCCTGGTGGTAGGAGTATCCTGGGAGGAGAAGGAACTCCACCTCTGGCATCAGCATTCCTAGGAAGATATCAGGAACAGGCCCCTCCACCCTTCAGGTGACTGTCCTGAGCTTCACTGTAAGTGCCGCCAGTCTGTGTCCACTGCCTTTGGGTACACTTGGTGTTGTGATGGTGTGGTGTTGTGGAACTCCATCCCAGAGCTCAGACTGTGTGGGGTGTGCTGGATTTGAGCACAGAGGCCACAAGGTACAGGTGGGTAACTGTTTGCCTAGGCTTCCAAAGAAGAAATCCGAGGTAGGCAGCAGAAGTCCTCTGTCAAAATTCATTATTTCATCATAGTCTTCTCTTCTGTATTAGCTTAGGAGTATTTCTTGTAATTCAGTTATCTTTATTACAGTAAGGTGTAAGGAGTTAGTCATGTGTTATTAACTAACTTGAGAGAATTTCCTTAAGAATAATTGGGAGGTGCTTTTTGGATAAGGATTGTGGTAGGAGAAAGCAGATTTGGGGCCAAATTTTTGTTTGTTTTAGAACTCAAGGCTATTTAGAATTTATCATGTTTCAGTGAGGTTTGCTTTTCAGGTCAGAAAATTACTTTTGGTCTGAGTCAGCCTCTCTTGTTTGCTAGTTATGAGTAAATATGCAGAAGTATGTTTTTCTTTTGTTAGGCTTTAAGGATCTCTTAGGTTGCTTATTTTGGATTATTTATTTTGTAAATAAATAATGAAATGGTTAATATTTTAGTTAGCTTTCAAAAATCTCACACAATATAATAGTTATTGTCTAAACTGCTAGTGTGCTGTGGACATGTAGCCTGCAGAGTGGGTTCTACCAGGCTGGATTTTGTGTTCTAAGGGGCACACCTCAAAAGGTGTCTGTGACCTTATTTTGTGTTTATGGATTTCTTTTCCCCTCTACATCTGTGAATCCAAGGCTGCCTGGTGGATGATTGGAATTTAACACTTTGCAAATCTGTATGTTTTTGATAGGCCTCTGATAGGTAACATGGTAAACATTACTTCTTCATATTGAAGCTAGTAAAGTACCCTAACTGGTGGATGATAAAATTCTCATTCTTTTCATAATTCTAAGTTTTTTAAAAATAGGGCTTTACCTTGGTCAATTGCTTCAGTTTATTTTTTCTAAATTTGTCCCTCTGGCAAACCTGGCACACCCTCCTGGAATAGGCAGTGTGTTGTAAAGGATGTAGCATGGATTTCAGTGTCAGATTGATATCCTTCTATACACGTAGCAGCCTGAGGGATTTGACTGCTAATCAGAAGGTTGGCAGTTCAGACCCACTAGACACTCCATGCAAGGAAGACTGAGCCATCTACTTCCATAAAGATTTACCACCTTGGAAACCCAATGGGGGACACTAAGAGTCAGAATTGACTCGATGGCAGTGTTTTTTTTTTTTGTTTTTTTGTTTTTGTTTTAAATGCAGGAGACCCCGGTTTGATTCCCAGCCAATGCACCTCATGCACAGCCACCCCTCCTCTGTCAGTGGAGGCTTATGTGTTGCTCTGATGCTGAACACACCTTAGCAGTGCTTGCAGACTAAGATGGATGAGGATTTTTCTATAAAAATCAGCCTGTGAAAAAACCTCTGTGGACCACAACAACCCATTCTGGAGTTAATCATGGGAATGGTTCAGGACTGAGCAGTGTTTTGTTCTGTTGTACTTGGGCCCCACCACAATTTATAGCAGCTGCAAGTAACAGCTCTTCAACTTTATTTGTATCCATAACTCAGGCAGGTCAAGGTCCTGTTACTATTCTTTAGTTCTCCCATCTGCAGAATGGAGCTGAAAATATTTACCTGGTAGGACTGTTGTGAAGAAAGAGTCGAATGTGAATGTGAGTAGCTCTTAAAAAACGAAACCAAACCCATTGCCGTTGTATTGGTTCTGACTCAGAGTGACCCTATAGGACAGAGTAGAACTGTCCTATAGGGTTTCCAAGGTGGTAAATCTTTGTAGAAGCAGACTGCCACATCTTTCTCCCATGGCTCCTATGGAGTTTCTCTGGCTGCCAACCATTCCACAGACTGGAGGGAGAGAAATAGTTTAGGAGGACAGCACAGCACTTACTGCCTGTTTTCATGATACTGATGGTTGCAAAGCTTGCTGTAAAGAGGACATGGTGTCAGGGAGACATCTGACCTCCTCTAACTTCACAACAGGGAGAACAAAAAACCAAACCCAACGTACTGCCATTGAGTCAATTCCAACTTATAGTGACCCTCACTGGGTTTCCGAAGTGATAAAATCTTTACAGAAGTAGATTGCGCTATCTTCCCTCTGCAGAGTGGCTGGTGGGTTTGAACCACCAACCTTCTGGTGAGCAGTCAAATGCCTTAGGCACTGCACCACCAGAGCTCCACAAGGGGGAGAGAGAATCATTATGTGCATCAGAAGTCCAAGGTTGATTCCTGTGAGACAGAAGTCAGACATGACTTCTTTCTCAAGTCTTTTTTTTTCTCACCAATTCTGACACCAACTGTTCTCCCATGGCACTTTTTACTTCTTTGATGGGTTCCAAAGTTCATTGCAATGACTACTCAGAACTCACAGAAAATATTTATGATTATGGGTTTATGAAGGAAGTAAGAAATTACAGTTCAGGATCAGAAACAATTCAGGATACATTTCTTCGATGAGGCAGGTCTCTGTGCCATGACCCCAGGGCCACACTTCTGCCATGTTTGGGCAAGCATTACAAAGCTATTTTGGCTCTTCCGATGAGGCATTCCACTCTTCCAGTAAGCCTTGGTCCAAATGTGATCAGCTCTAGCTGTGTGGGTCAGCAAACTTAGCTCCAACAAATGCATGAAGGCACTCATCTCTGCCAATAAGCCTCTTGCCTGAAGGTGCTGAGCTTTCTCACTCATGGGCCAGGAGGTCCACTGAACCCTCTCCTGCTGGTCTCTTGCCAATCTGCCAGTAGTCTCTTGATTCTGCTGCCGCAGTTTCTCTGCTGCTACTTCTTGCTGTCTCTTATCTCTGGTGTTAAAACTCTCTTCTGCTCTGTCTGTCTCTGTTGCTTGTATTTAGGAGGTTCTTAAGTACAAGGATCCTAGGTCCAAAAGATGCACTCCATTCCTAGCTTTTCTTTCTTAGTGGTAGTGAGAGTACCTCTCTCTGCTTTCTTTTAAGCTTATCAAGATTATCCATATTGTTTGAGAGCAAATCAAAAGTCCACCTTGACCAACCAAGTTCTCCTGCTTTTTGTCCTGGTAAGTGTGGGAATGGTGCATGGGGTGTAAGGCATTATCATCAGAGTGGATTAATGACCAGAGTCCCACACAAATAAAGTTGAAGAGCTGTTACTTGTAGCTGCTATAAGTTGTGGTGGACCCCAACATATATCAACTCTCTTTTAAGTCTAACAGGATGGCAAAACTGACCAGTCCCCATATTAAGTTTCCGTGGACCTTATTTGTATGGTCCAACCCACACAAGGGTGCCATGCACTTTTTTTGTATTATCAGCAAATGCCTAAGGCATTTGATTGCTAACCAGAAGGCTGGTGGTTCAAGCCCACCAGCCACTCCTCAGAAGGAAGGTTTGGCAATCTACTTGCATGGTGATACCACCTCGGAAGCTCAAGGAGAGGTCACTATGAGTCTAATCCAACTACAGCAGTGAGTTTGGTTTGTTTGGATCCAATCCTTCTGGTGGGTGACAAGCACCTCACATTTGCATGGCCCTTTCCAGGCATTTGGTGGGAGTTACAAAGATCAAGGCTAGAAGGGCCATATGAAGCAGTTTACTGCACTGTACTTGCAAATAGATGTTGAGTTCTGGAGCAGACTATCCTGGTGGTCCATATTGTTTTATAGGGACTTAAGCTTGGATAGAGGAGTCCTTGGGTGGTGCAGATGGTTACGCCCTTGACTATTAGCCAAAAGGTTGATGATTTAAAATCACATGAGGTGCCTTAGAAAACAGGCCTAATGATCTGCTTCTTATAGGTCACAGCCTTGAAAACCCTGTGGAGCAGTTTTACTCTACACACACAGGGTCACCATGAGTTGGAATCAATTCACTGGTAACTACAAACAACAGACTTGGATATACCATACATCAGCTACTACCTCATGTATTTCCTCCTTTAGAAAAACTTCTGTCCTCTGCTTATTTGGTCATCAGGTAAACAAACAAAAAAAGCAGTTACAGTTAAGTGGATTCTGACTCATGTGACTTTATGTGAGTCAAAAGTAAAATTGTGTTTCATAGTTTTCAATGGCTGAGTTTTAGGAAGTAGCTCACCAGGTCTTTCTTCCAAGGACCCTCTAGGAAGACTCAAACTGCCAACCTTTCGCACACAACTGTTTGTACCTCCCAAGGACTCTGGTCATTAGTCCACTCTGATGGTACTACTGCCTTACTCCCCATGCACCATTCCCACACTTGCCAGGACACAAAGCAGGAGAACTTGGTTGGCCAAGTTGGACTTTTGATTTGCTCTCAAATGATTTGGATAATCTTGATAGGCAAGATTATCCTGATTTAAACTTACTTCTGCTTGGCATTCCAGTCCAGGAATTCCAGGGACACACCTTCTGTGGGTGAGAATGAAGGTGCTTATATTGGAATTTGAGTTCCTTTTTCATCACAAGGGAAAAAGGTATCTTGATGAGTTCTTTCTCCATGTCCAAGATGGCACCTGGAATGTAACCTGGAGTAACCACACAGCTTTTCTTGAGCCAGCTTTGTGAGTCAGAAGATAAAAGGGTAAGTGGGGGACATTTTTCTGAACATAACAGAGCATGGATATGTCTGTGGCATTTCTCTTGGCACTTAGGAGAGCACAAGCCCATGTTTGTTGATTATATTCTCTGAGAAACTTTTGTGTAAATTCTTTCCTTTACCCAATAGGGTTATTATTTTTTTCTTTAGTGCCTACTATTTGTACAATGCTGTGCTTTGTTCTTTGTTCTGTGCTAGAAATGAAGCATAAGATGGTTCTTTGGGGACCTTGATTTAGAAGATAAACAAAACATGAATGTGTAACGAAATATGTTATTAAGCGACAAATATGTGGTCTAGAGAAATACTTTATGGTTGGAGCACATTTCATGAAGAGGTATTTTTTAAATTAGGTTTGGAAAGGTTTGGGGAGTTGGAACTGGGGGGATGAAAGTGTTCTGGATGTGTGGAATAGGATGAACAAAAACCGTAAGAATTAGTTAATTCGTTCAACATGTATTTATTGAACATGTATTTCAGGTACTATTTTGGGGTGTATTTGGGGTTTGTTTGGGGTTTAATATGATAAGGCAACATCAAAGGAGCCCTAATGGTACAGGGGTTAAATGCTTGACTGTTAACCAAAAGGTCAATGGTTCGAACCCACCAGTGAGTTCGTGGGATAAAAATGTGGCAGTCTGCTTCTGTAAAGATTATAGGCTTGGAAACCCTATGGGGCAGTTCTACTCTGTCCTATAGTGTCACTATGAGTTGGAATAGATTTGATGACAATGGGGAAGGTGACATCAAAGTCTGGGAGGATGGAAGGATTGGTGTTGGGAGCTATGGGAAGCAAGGAAAAGCAACTCTAGAGAAGAACTTTGAATGGCCAAGGATGTTAGGTTTTTGACTAGAGTAAGTTGCTGAAAATGACTCATTATCATAGGACAGTGACATGGTGAAATAGTAGTTTGTGAAGAGAAATAGTAAGGCAGTAAGGTGCAAGACAGACTTGAAAAGATAAGGGTCTAGAACAGGAGATGAGTTAGAAGGGTATTACTTATTGAGAGCAAGAGTTGGAGGGATGGGAAAGGAAGGAATTTATTCACCAGTTTTCTGAAACAATAAAGTTAAAGAATTATGCATGTGTTCATTATGGAAAATCAGCAAATGTATGTAAGCATAGCAAATTGTGTATAAAAGTGGTTTTTTTTGTCTATACCTATATGTAGCACTCTCTTCAAAGTGTAGATGAGGATATCATGCACAATATTTTGTGAACATTTTGAATTGCTATATAATATTTAATTGAATGGATGTACTCAGTCAATTTCTTGTTGTTGAATAAATAGCTGACTTCCAATTTTGTATTGTTAAGAGCTGATTTAATGTATAGATCCTGATGATAGGTCTTTCTGCACAATTTTAAGTACTGGGTCAATGGATATGTACAATATTAAACATTTTAATGAATGGTACTAAATCCCATTTCCTACCCCCCACCCCCACCCCCATAGGCCAAATGACATGTGACCGTTTAAAACTCAGGAGCAGTGTGTGAGAATTCTGGCTTCTCTGTACCCTCATGAAGCCCAGGTCATTGAATATGTTTAAAATTAATCCGCTTTCCCAATTTGTTATGAAAAAGTCAAACAGTAGTTGAGAGACTTGTACAAAGTTTAGCTTTATCAGTTGACCTCTATTTGAGTTTGACTGTGGGAGGTATGAAGGAGGTGGGAGGCCAACGTGACAGATAAACTCCAGGGTAGGTCTCTGCTCCCTTTTTGCCTTGGGCTCTGTTTCTGCAAGCTGCTCGAATTCCTCTGGCATTCCAGCTCCTGCCACACAGGCATTCATGTGGTTCCAGCTTCTGCCATTAACCCTGGTCTTTAGTAGTGCCTAAGGCATTTGACTAGTAACCTGAACACTGGCAGTTCAAACCCACCAGCCACTCCTCAGAAGGAAGGTTGGGCAATCTACTTCTGTAGTGATACTGCCTCAGAAACCCAAGGAGAGGTTGCTATGAGTTGGATCCGACTCGATGGCAGTAAGTTTAGACTTTGATGCGATCTTCTTTTATCTCTATAGTTGATGGTAGTATTCTTGTTGTTAGATGCCTTTGAGTCAGTTCTAACTCTTAGCGACCCTATATACAACCGAATGAAACAGTGCCCAGTCCTGTGCAATTGTTGCTATGTTTGAGCCCATTATTGCAGCCACTGTGTCAGTTCATCTCATTGCTGTAATTTACCCAAGCATGATATCCTTCTCCAGGGACTGGTTCCTTCTGATAACACATCCAAAGTAAGTAAGATGACATCTTACCATCTTCACTTCTAAGGAGTATTCTGGGTTCCTGCCAGATAGTAGTAGATTCCCACTATTGCTAACGTGGGAGCTCTGGTGGTGTAGTGCCTAAGGCACTTGACTGCTAACCAGAAGGCTGGTGGTTCAAACCCACCAGCCACTCCTCAGAAGGAAGGTTGGGCAATCTATGTCCATAGTGATATCGCCGCAGAAACCCATCGAGGGATCGCTATGAGTCTGTCTGACTCAATGGCACATAAGAATAACAACATTGCTAATGAACTCCTCCTTCCGCATCCTGGTTTAGAGTCTCAAGCCTTCCTGTGATTTGGTAACCAATTTCCTATTTTAACTTCTCTTTGTATAAAATACTTGTGGTGATTTCTATTTTTTCAGGTAGCACTGTGAATGACAGATATTCATTTATATATATATGTGTGTGTGTGTGTGTGCGCGCACACACACGTTCTATATTCAAGTAAATATATCATGACACTTTATCTCTAAATACTTCAGCCTACGCCCCATAAGAATGTTCTCTTAACATATACACAAAATGATTATCACAGCTAAGAAAATTATCCATTTCTTATTAATATTAAGTTCATGTTAAAATTTCCCCAAGATATATTTCATAGTGATTTTTTTTTTTAAACCCCAGCAAGTATTCCAGTCAAGGCTCACACCTTAAATTTGGTTATGCTTTTCAGCCTCTTTGATCTAGAACAGTTCCCAGTTTCTTTGTTTTTTTAATGACAGACTTTTAAACATATTATTTTGAACATTTTCTAAACCACAGAATCATGAAATGAAACACTGATATACCTGATAACTACATTCACCAGTTGCTAACATTTTGCTACATATGCTTGAAATCTGTATGTATACATACATACAAGTTAGTAATAATGCTGATTTCTTTTTTGTGGTAAACCATTTGAGACTAAATTAGATAATATACGTCTCACCCCCATACATTCCTGAAAACATACATTCCTATAAACACAAATATTGTTTTATGTAACCACAGTAATAGTGGTCACATTCAGGTAATTTACAATTGATACAGTTCTGTTAAATAATGACACATTTCTTCCATTGTCCCAATACTGTCATTTTTCATATTTTTTTCTCTCTCTAGATGCACGATCTGTTCCAGGAGCTTGCACTGCACTTAGCTGTTGTATGGCAGGAACTTTTTTTCAAAGTGACCAGTGAAGTTGTGGTATAAAAAGTCCCACATTCTGGATACGTGTGATTGTTTCCTTTTGCCGGCATTTAAATTGGTTCTCTATCCCTTGTATTTCCTGTAAAGAAGAAGTTAAACTTATGGCTTGACTTGGTTAAACCAGAGGAGGCTGGTGTATCTGGTAGGAATGAAGCAGTCAGGGAAGATAAGATATAAACTTAAATCAATATGAAATAAAATAAACCAAAAAACCAAACTCCCTGCCGTCGAGCCGATTCCGACTCATAGTGACCCCTCCTTGGGTTTCCGAGGTGGTGTCTCTATGGAGGTAGATTGCTTAGTCTTCCTTCCGAAGAGTGGCTGGCGGGTTTGAACTGCCAGCCTTTTGGTTAGCAGTCAAATGTCTTAGGCACTATGCCACCAGTTGTTGTTGTTGTTGTTGTTATGTGCCGTCGAGTCAAACCCGACTCATAGCGACCCCTCCTTGGGTTTCCGAGGCAGTATCACTACGGAAGTAGGATTGCCCAACCTTCCTTCCGAGGAGTGGCTGGTGGGTTTGAACCGCCAGCCGTCTGGTTAGCAGGCAAGTGTCTTAGCCACTATGCTACCAGAGCTCCCAATAAATAAATAAAATAGAAGTTGATCAAACCATTGTCCAACCATCAGTTATTCCCAAATGGAGAACCTTTTACTCACTGCATGAAAATATCCTGGCCAGCTTCTACAGCAAGCTGCTTGGAGAATTGAGACTGTTCTCAAGGTACCCTCAAGTGAGAGGTGATATTTGAGGCTGGAGTGTTGGGGGCTCTGGTCTAGAGATGTGGTTTTTACAATCATCTGAACAGAACTTAAAGTTGACGCTGAGAAAGAGACTGTACCCAATAGTGAACACAAATTTATGTGTATATTTATCATGGGAAACAAATCTATATCTAGGTGTTCATGTAACCATTTTTATGATTTAAGAGATAATATCTGTTTTAATTAAGAAGTTTGGGTGAAAGCATTAAGCCCATGAATCTAAAGGCTAAAACATAATATACAAAAGAAATACAAAGATTTTTTTGTTAGCCTTTTGTCCCTCCAAAATGTGAAATCACCTGAAGGGCTTTTTTAAACACAGCTGGGCTACCATTTGAGATTTTTATCCCAGTAGGTCCAGAGTGGGGCCCGAGCATTTGAATTTTTAACAAGTTCTCTGGTAGCTTAATAGATAAGGCATTTGGCTGATAACCAGAAGGTCAGTGGTTCAAACCCACCACCTGCTCTTCGGAAGGAAGATGGGGCAATCGACTTCCGTAAACATCTACCATCTTGGAAACCCAGTGCAGGGGTCACTATGAGTCAGAATCGACTTGATGGCAGTGGGTTTTTGTTGTTCAGGTGACACTGATGTCTCTGGTCTGGAATCTCATACTGGGAACCACTGCTCTAAATCATGGGTGAAATTAGAACATATAATATTTAGGTGCATGGTTTTTCAACTCTTTTTTTTTTTAACAACCAAAACTTTTATAGTAAAAAGAAATATTATGTGGTCTTCCTTACTATGCAAAAATATTTAAAAATGAAGCTGTTGGGAAGAGGCTGGGAGGGAGGGTTGTAGGGAGAAGACAAGCATCTCTGATGCTTCAGATTGAGAACCCATCTGTGTTAATCTAGGAAAGAGTTTGGGAATGAATCAGTGGACCTGGGATGGGGTTCTGGCTGATGGCATTTATTAATTCTGTGCCTTTGTGTTAGCCACTTGTTTCTCTGAGTCTCTGTTAGATAAGGAGTTCTGGTGGTGTAGTGGTTAAGGCATTTTGCTGCTAACCAAAAGATTAATGGTTCAAGCTCACCTGCTGCTCTGCAGAAGAAAGACAGGGCAGTTTACTTCCTTAAAGATTTACAACCTTGGAAACCCAATAGGGGTCACTATGAGTGGGTATCAACTCGATGGCAGTAAGTTTGGTTTTGGTTTTTGGTCTGAAAGATAGTATACATTCATGCATTTAAAAAATAGTAGAATAATGCACATAACTCATGGGTATTGGTGTTCTCATTCTTGATTTGCTTCTGCTCCAAGCCAGCTCTGTGATCTGTGGCCATTCCCTCCATTTATGTGGAATGGTAGAGGAATTGAGTGGCATCCATTGGCTAAAGTGATCTCTCTGTTGCCATGGAAGTTATGTAAGAGCTAGGGGTCAACTAACAACACCAACAAAGGTCAACAGTGGGGCTGATTTCCTGTATTACTTGTGTATGAGACTATGAGATGTTATGTACTAGTTCTAAGGGGAGGGGGCAAAATGCCAGAAAATATTTTCCTTGAGTTTGAAATTCACTTTTGATTTCATGCTCATTTTTTCTTTTTTGACATGATAGATGAAGTCATCCATCCTTAAAGAAAGAAGCAGGTTTTTGGTTTGCTCTGTGTTATGTTGTGGTGGTAAGATGGCAGTGTTGATGTTGGGGTGTTGGTTTGGAGTGGAGAAGTGGAGAGGAGTGCACTTACATTAAATACCAGCCACTCCCGCATGTTGATTCAGGCCATTATGTAATTGTTGAATTAGCTGTGATATCTGGCCATCTGTGTCTTCTGCCTTTATTGAGAAAGCAACATAAAAAAAGTTTAATATTTACAGTGTTACTGCAACAAAGTTGAACATGGTAACTATGGTTTGAGTTTCTGTGAAAAGATAGTAATCTGATCAAATCAGGTAAAGTCAAAATTGCATGTAGCATGTCTATCTGTAAAGAAGAACTTGAGAACGTATTTTTTAAAATGCATTGTTCTTGGCATAAGTAGAAAGGAGAGATGCTAAGGGGATCTAGAATGGAGCATCATCATTCCTGTTGCTTGTGCTTTTCTGTTGGCTTTAAGATAGGAAATGTTTTCTATTTGTCTTATCATTGACAATGACCTCATTTGTCTTGACAACATGATTATGCTCTGACTAATAGGGTTGATAGATGTTAAACTTTAAGCTGTGTGCCATGATTCTTACTTAGGGAATTTCCAAACTGTCCCCCTTCAGTTTACTTTGTTTCTCAGCATTATATTTGTTTGTATTCACATAGCACTACTAGGATTGTTATGAAAAAGAATAGTGTTTCCTACTTAAGAGCTTGCATTTTCCAACTCTTGCATTTTATATTTATATATATATATATTTACCTCCATATTTCTGTGTAAACTGCTTATATTGTTATTTCTTGCTTTTTTGGTTTGTCATTATCTTTTGACTTAACATGAAAGATTTAGCTCTATTTCACTGCCCATGTGCCCCTATTCTGTCATAGATCTACTTCCTAGAGATCATTTGCTCTCTTTCTGTCTCTCTCTCGCTCATTGTCTCAATGTAGTTATATTGTGATTTTGACTAGATAAAATAGCCAATGTTCATTTTTTCATTATTAAAAGCTGTTTATAGTTGAGCCATGTATGATACCTTGATGACTGTTTTTTCACAATTTTTTTTTTGGTTTTCCCTGCAGTGAACCATGTTTTTTCTTTTGTTGGTTTTCTACAGATATATAATGAATTCAGCCCCAACTCTGCAATTGGATACTCTTTCAGCTTCTTCTTAAGGACATATTCCTTTGGAGCTTCTCACCTGTTCCAATCTGCACTGGTTGCCCTCTGACATCATCCTTTATCATCCTGGGAGTTCTCTTAACTTTTCTTCTGTCTTATATCTGCTATTTTCATATGCCACATCACCCTATTTCATGGGTTATTTCCTTATTTTGTTGGAATACATCTTGCAGTAGTTTTCAGATAAAGATACACAGAGAGTAATGTACTTTTGAAACATTGCATTTCTGAAAATGTTACTCTGTTTTCACACCTTATTGATTGTTGGGTGAGGTATAGAATTCTAGATTGTGGATCATTTTTTCTCAGGAACTTTGAGGTCGATGTTCCATTATCTTGATTTCTAGTGTTGCTCTTGAGAAGTTCAAACCCATTCTGATTCTGTATCCCTTCATTGTAACTTGTATCTTTCTTTCTCAGTGTTTAATTTTGTTTTGGATCTTCTGTTTGTCTTCTGTGTTTTGATTTTGGTGATGCCTGTTTTAAATGTGTTGGGCTCTCTGTGGGCCTTTCCAATGTAGAAGCTCATATAGTTCTGGGGAATTTTCTTGAAATAGTTTTTTGTTGTGCTTCTAGTTTGCTTTTTATGGAATGCCTGTTATTCAGTGCTTGACTCATTTGTCTGGCCCCCTAATTTTATTACCCTTTCTTTCTTATCATCTAACTTCGTCTTTTTTTCTCTGCTTTTTGGAGAGATATCATCAATGACTCTCAACACCTCTATTGAGTTTTTCATTTCTAGTATTTTAATTTCCAAGAGCTGGTTTGTTCTTGGAATATTTCTTCCTTTCCTCTTTGTCTTCAATTTCATCTCTTCTGCAACCTGAATGCAAAATCATCATTAATGATGCATTTTAAAAAGACATCTTTTTTATATATAGTCTGTTTCTTTCAAGTCATGTTTTTCTATTTGTTTTGATCTCTTTCCCATCCTTGAGGCTTTCTTCAGAAGTTTGTTCTTTGGTTGTTGGCTCTGATTTAAGAGGCACTGTTGTTGTTGAATGGCTGGTGGGTTTAAGACTGGGCAATCTACTTGCATGGAGATACTGCCTCAGGAACCCAAGGAGGGGTCTCTATGAGTCGAAATCGACTCAATGACAGTGAGTTTTTTGTTTTTGAACAATAAGCTGGAGTGCTGATGGCACAGTGGTTAAGTGGTGGGCTGCTAACCGAAAGGTTGGCAATTTAACCCTACCAGCTGTTTGGTCAGGAGCTCTGGTAGCATAGTGCCTAAAGCACTTGACTGCTAACCAGAAGGCTGGTGGTTCAAACCTACCAGCCACTCCTCAGAAGGAAGGTTGGGCAATCTACTTCCATAGTGATACCACCTAGGAAACCCAAGGAGGGATGGCTATGAGTCGGGTTGTACTCGATGGCACATAACAACAACAGCAGCAGCTGTTTGGTAGGAGGAAGATGTGGCAGTCTGCTCCCATAAATAATACAGCCTTGGAAACCCTATGGGGCTGTTCTGCTCTGTCCTATAGGGTTGCTATGAGTCAGAATCCACTTGATGTTAATTTAAAAAAAAAAAAAAAACAGCAGCATCATAGAGTCTGCTTATAGTAAAAGCAAAAGAAGTTTTATTGAAGGACAGAGGAGTCTGGACTCAGAACATGTCCACCTTCACAGAGTGAAGAAGGATGCTCTGCTGGACAAGGAGAAAGCATTTTTGTACAGTTGGAGTAGGAACTAAAAGCTACAAAATCATATTTGGATGAAAGACGATCAGGGAAGTCAAAGGCAGCATATCTAAAAGCAGGGATTTGGCAGGAAGAGGTGGATAGCATGTATGTGGAATTACATGGTTTGTTGAGTGAGGGAACATAATCACAAGTGTATGCGCTCTTCAATTTATTACAGGATGGTCATAGAATAATGATAGGACAGATTTTTTGGGAAACCTTCTATAAAAACTGCTTCTCTATCATATCTGTTCCTAGGGTATATATGGTGGTTATGTTTTTATGTCAAGTTGGCTGGGCCTGGTTGAGTGGCTGGGCAGCTGGTGGTAGTTATTCCCCATGCTGAGAATGGCAATCAACTCCATGGTGGGATCTACCACAAGCAGCTGAGTAGCTGCCCTGGGCTGTGGTCTGTTTCCTGTATATAAGGAGAAGCCTTGGGAATGATCTCTAGCCTATGGCACTCTTGGACTCTGCATGCAGCCATGTCATTGCTCAGCAGCCTGCTATGCTCTGCTGACCTTGGGACTTACAGTGGACTTAGTTAATGGCCTGCCGTGTGGTTTGGTAACATCGGGACTGTGCCTTTTTACTTGTCAACCTTGGGACTTCTGAGCTTCAGCAGCCAGCAGCTGTCTGAGTGAAGAAATGCCTCTAGCTCCAGTGGGCTGGGAGCAGGAGGCAGAGCTGGACCCCAAGGTTGAGGGGCTTTCACCTAGCCCCTAGAGCCTGGCACTTTGAACTTGGACTTAAAGCCTCCAAATTGTAAGAATAAACTCCTGTTTGTTAAGACCATCCCATTTGTGGTATGTTTCCTGTCAGAGTGACACTAGGTAACCAGAACAGTGTATTATAAACACTCATCGGTAATACTGTGCATCAAGACCCTTCAGGTATAAGCTATATCAAGTCTTGCCTCTCTTAGACCAAAGTGGAAAGACCCTCTGAGAATAGATTGTGATATCCTGCACCTGCCAGCCTCACAGAAAAGGCAGGTGTCCTTTAGGGTATATGATCATCATCAAAGTTAGAGGAACTGCTGTTAGAAAGGCAGCTTTGAAATTCAACATGGATTCTAGACTCATGTCAAGAGTTTAAAATGGGGTTAAGGTTCTACTTTCAGATTGCTCTATTCACACATACCAAGTGCCTCTGATCTTTAGCTGTCATATGACAGTAAGTTAAGGCCCCTCAGTGGTGCAAAGGGTTAAGAGCTTGGCTACTAAGTGAAAGGTTGGTGGTTAGAGCCCACCTAGAAGTCTCTGAAAGAAAGGCTTGGTGGTTTACTTTTGAAAAATCAGGTATTGAAAAACCGTTAGAGCACAGATCTATTCTGACACACATGGGGTCTCCATGAGTTGGAATCAAGTCAACGGCCACTGGTTTTTACTGATTAACAGTAAATTGAAAGTACTGAGTACAAGCAAAGGGTGAGAGGACAGTATTTAGCTTCACAGGAGGGTTACCTGACTGGGTCAGATTTCCCTGCCTTCTCTCTTCAAATGGTCAGATGCCCAGGCAGCTGTTTGCCTGGATGGTGTAAGCCCAGCTGCCAGCATTCTGGGAGCCAGGTGCAAGCAGAGTGCTGGATTTCTCAGCATTCAGAACATAAACCACCACTTGTTCCCCCTCCCCCACACTCAGTATGGAACCTGTGCAATCACTGGGCCATGAATTTCCCAGCCCAGCTCCTGTTTTATCCTCTCCAGAGACTAAACCTCCAGTGAATTACTGGGGAAGGGGAGGGCAGTCGCAGGGCTCTGTGGAGTCTGAGAGGGAATCTGGGCCTTACCAGCTTCTTAAACAGGTTTTCAGCCAGTCCTACAGTTTTTCGTCCCATTTTCACTCCTGTGTTTTGAGCTACTTGGTTCCCCTAAATTCAGACTTCTTAGAGGCCCTGAAAAAGAAATCATATTGCTTCCTGGGTTTCCGCACACCTAGTTCACTACTCCTACTAGTGCTCACTGCCATTGAGTTGATTCTGACTCATAGTGGCCCCCATTGAGTTTCCAAGGCTATACATTTTTTTTTTTTTTAATTGTGATTTGGGTGAAAATTTACAAAGCAAATTCACTTTCCATACAGCAATTCACGTACACTTTGTTTCATGACATTGACCACAATTCACCACAATGCAACAGTTCCCCTCCCACTTCCTCCCAATAGTTACCTCTTCCCTATGTCCATCCCTCCATGCACTCTGGCCCCCTGAGCTGTCTCCCTGTGCATAAGCAGCCCTTCTTTCTCCCATGATTGTTCTCTCCAAGGAGTGTGTCTACCTCAGGTAAATGTTCAACTCATATGCCTGTCTTTTGTTTGGCCGGACCAAGGCTATACATTTTTAGGGATGCAAACTGCCTCATCTTTCTTCTGCAAAGCAGCTGGTAGGTTCAAACTACCAACCTTTTGGTTAGCAGCCAAATGCCTTAACCATTGTACCACCAGAGCTCCTTACAGCCAGCTTAGGACTCGAATTTCTTAGGTATGTTATCACAGAGCATTTGGCTTCTAACCCACTAGCTACTCCACAGGAGAAAGATGAGGCAGTCTGCTTCCTTCCATAAAGATTTACAGCCTTGGAGACCCTATGATGCATTCTTCCCTGTCCAGTAGGGTTGCTATGAATCGGAATTGACTCAATGGCAGTGGGTCGTGGTGGTGGTGGGTGGTAGTCGGTGGTAGTCCATGTACTTTTCACTTCCAAAAATTGTGTTGCTTTTGTTTCCTTGTTTTCATCTTTGTGGGATTATGCTTTGGAAAAAAATCTGCACTTAAATGTAATTTTAATGGCCTTTCAGGAGAGCTCAATATAACTGTATCTGTTTGATAATGATGTTTTTATCCTCTGTTTTTGTCTTTTATGCAAATTTTAGTGCTCACAGTTTTCAGAATAAGCTGTATTCCTTCATGCATCTTTACACCCTTGCCTCTGTTTCGATTGCTCTCTCTCTCTCCCTGTTTTTCTTCCTGGTATCTGTGCGTAAGTTATGATCCAAACCAAAACCAAACTCACTGCCGGCAAGTCATTTCTGACTCATAGCAACCCCTCCTTGGGTTTCCGAGGTGGTTTCTCTATGGAAGTAGGTTGTCCAGTCTTCGTTCTGAGGAGTGGCTGGTGGGTTTGAACTGCCAGCCTTCTGGGTAGCAGTCAAATGCCTTAGGTACTAAGCCACCAGAGCTCCCAGGTTATGATCTAGTTGTGCTAAAATGTCCCTCACAAACCTTTCCAAGTGAAAGTAATCTTTCCATGCTCTGAATTCATGAAACTTTTTGCAATCTATTCTTCTTGTGACACATGTACCTCTTTTTAATTATTTGTGTATGTGTCACACAATACATTTTAAAGTCTGATGGTTGGTTAGGTTGTTGCTCTGCCCTCATTCAATATTTTGGGTGTATTAATAATCAATTAATTTTTTTTTGAAAAAAAAAAAAAGGGACCATGTTTGCTGGTCTGATAGAGCCTGATGGAACCACTGAGACTATGGCCCCTAACTGCCCTTCAGGTCTGGAATTGAACCCACTCCTGTGGCTTCCAGCCAAACAAAAGACAGGCATATGAGGTGAATATTTACACTATGTAGATACACTCCTTACAGAGAACAGTCATGGGAGAAAGAAGTGCTGTTTATGCACAGGGAGACAGTTCAGAGGGCAGGAGTGCATGGGAGAGAAGGACACAGGGAAGTGGTAACTATGAGGAGGAAGTGGGAGGGGAGCTTTTCCATTGTAGTAAGTTGTAGTCATTGTCATGAGTCAAAGTGTATGTGAACTGCTGTATGGAAAGTGAATTTGCTTGTAAACTTTCACCAAAATCACAATTAAACAAAAAATTAATTAAATTTTTGATCAGTATTGCTTATGATATTTTTCTGTCTAGTCTAATATAAAATTATAGTCACCTGTATTCTTTTCACAGTTTGGTAGCATATTGACCATTGTATGCCACTGTTGACTCAACAATAGGGTGCTATTTCTAATTGCAAATATTCTTCTTGAAACTTCCAGACCTTTGCAATTTGTCAAATGTATAATCACTCTTAAATAAATATAAAAAAATTTAAAAAAAATAAGAAAGAAAGAAACTTTCACAGGCATCAAATAATGTAGAGACCAAAGAAGAGTCGATGCTTTTGAGTAGTGGTGCTGGTGAAGAATGCTAAAAGTACTGTGGACTGCTAAAAGAACTAACAAGTCTGTCCTGGAAGAAGTGCAGCCAGAATGCTCCTTGGAAGCCAGAACGGCCAGACTTTGTCTCAGCTACTTTGTTCATATTGTCACAAGGGACCATTCTCTGGAGAGGAATGTCATGCGTGGTAAAGTGGAGGGTCGACGAAAGAGGGGAAGGCCCTCAACAAGATGGATTGACACAGTGGCTGCAGCCATGGGCCCAAGTATAGTAGGGCTTGTGAGGCTGGCACAGGACCCACAGTGTTTTGTTCTATTGTACATAGGGTCGCTAAGAGTTGGCGATGACTCAATGGCACCTAACAACAGCAACAACAACATGCATTAGGCAGGTCACAACTCACAGAAGTTCATTAACTTGTTACATAATGTGATGATGCTCTTTATGGAACATGAGCTATTTCTTAATGGTCGGCTGGAAGTCAGTCTTTTATTAGTTATTTTCCTGCACTGTTTTCTCTTACTTTGTCTCTGGTATAGAGTAGGCACCAGCATATTGTCACATCATTCTCTGTTGGTCTTAGAAATGCTTTCTCTACCCTTGTTCCTCTAATACTGGGCCAGGCCCCTGCTCCTATTCTTTTATTATCTGAGTGATAAGCAGTGATTCTTTGAGTGGTTTTATTTCCATACTTCTTCTCTGGACTCAGATCCCTCCTCAGGGAACTTATCTTGACCAGGAGATTTGCTTCTTGGTAATCTACTCCCCAGCCACTCAATTTGCTCATGGACTTTGTTCCTAGTTTGTTGCTCATGTGTGATGGATTTTTAGTTGTAACTTAAAATTGTTAAAATGTTCAAATTTTTGGTTATTTTAAATAACAATGAGAAACACTCTCCTCCTCCTCTTTTTTTTTTTTTTTTATTAAGAGGATGGTACCAGTGATGGTACACTAATTGTGTTGTTACTATTTATTAGAATTATAAAAAGTAGTTTATCATAACTTTTGGTTCAGTTACACTTCTAAGTTTCTACAGCCAGGGCAGCAGTGATTTCTACTGTTATTATTCAAACTTTTTAATACAAACTGCCCCAGAGTGGAATCAACCAGTGTGCTCCATCTTTCCTAGAAACAGTTTTCCCTGGATACTTGACTATTCCCTTGAGAATACAGCAAGTTTATCAGAAGAGAATTGTGTTGAAAGCTGCCAGTGGAAAGCTCCCAAGATACACTACTGTTCCGAGGAGCTGTATCTCTCAGTGGCAAAAATATCTCTCTTGGTTTTTTGAACTCTTGTGATAGAAGGAAGTCTTTTTGTATTCCCTGCTCAGATCTGATTTCTTTAATACAGTGTACTCTGTGAAGATTACTTATGATCTCCCTCTTGGTTTCCTCTCTGCTAAAAGTAATTTCCATTTAGCACGTATTTATGGAGTGGCATTTAATTAGTGCCAGCCTGATACATGCTTTGGCATGATGTTGTCATGACTACTTGGCACAGCTGACTGTTGAATCAGGGCCCCTCTGGGAGGTAGGCGTCAACAACTCTTAAGTCCCAGCATTAGGCAAGCTTTGAACATTTAGCTGCAGGATTAAAAACCAAGTTAATAAAGCATTTCATGGAGGCACGAATGAAATGATCACTGTTTTCAGATTCTGCTCGTAGGTCAAGAAAGGTGAGGAGTGACACTTGGTGACATAGAGGTGATCTTGAGGAATAATTTTGGGGGAGTAGTTAGGAAGAAGCCTGATTGAATAAGTTTATGGGAAGAGAATAACCAGAGATAACACATCTAGACAATTCTTTAAAACAACAACAACAAAAAACCCAAACATAAAACAAGTTGTAAAGAGGATCAAAGAATAAGAGGGTGAAGTGCGGTCAAGAGAAAGTTTTGTACTGTAATGTTAGTAAGTGTAAAGATAAAACATTGACAGCTTTTAAAGGCTCAAACTGGACTCCTGGACATTATTTTGCACATTGTTGTGCTTTTAAGGCATATTAAGAGTGAAGCGGAAGATAGACCTAACTAGTCTTTGAGTTGTGATGGACAGGAAAAGTTTTTAAACTTCTTTAGGATGTCTAAGAAGTCTCTAAGGAAGGTTGGGCAATCCTACTTCCATAGTGATACTGCCTCGGAAGCCCAAGGAGGGGTCGCTATGAGTTGGGTTTGACTCGACGGCACATAATAACAACAACTACAAGAAGTCTCTATGGGTAGGATGGGGCTAGCCTAGTTGATAAGATTAAGACTCCAGGCATTTGAGGCTCAGGGTCTCACTGGGCATGGTGATAGGGAGTATGGAAATGCAGAGCTTGGTCCAGGCTATGAAAGGGAAAGTGGTGGTAGAAAGGTTTGGAAGATAGCAGATTCTGAAGATTGAAGTTGTAAGATTGACAAAGTCTTTAGATGGGTATTTTTTTCAGAGGTGGCTCCAAATGTTTTATAAAGGCTGCAGGTTATGATACAAGAAGGGAGAAAGGACTAGGAAGCCACATTTTGGAGACAATCAGCTTCTGTGTGATGTGTTTCATAAATGAAAGTTGATATTTACATCTGTTAGGTTCTGTTAGGTTACCCTGGAGAGCTTACTTGGAGTCCCTGAGTGATAAAATGGTTAACACCTGGCTGCCAACTGAAAGGTTGGTGGTTCAAGTTCACCCAGTGGCACCTCAGAAGATAGGTCTGATGATCTACTTCTGAGAAATAAGCCATTACAAATGCTATAGAGCACAGGATCTACCTGTTCTCAATGACTAGGATTACCTTTTCTTTATTCACCCCCAGGATACTACTACTGAATTAATATCATTTGATAAAGAAGACTGTTTTTGTTAGGTGCTGTCGAGTTGGCTTCAACTCATAGCCACCCTGTGTATAACAGAATGAAACACTGCCTGGTCCTGTGCCAGCCTCACAATTCTTGCTGTACTGGAGCCCATCATTGCAGCCACTGTGAGTCCATCTCATTGAGGGCCCTCCCCTTCTTCACCGACCCTCCACTTTACCAAGCATAATATCTTTCTCCAGGAAATGGTCCCTTCTGAAAACATGACCAAAGTAGGTGGGACAAAGTCTTCCATTATTGCTTCCAAGGAGCATTCTGACTACACTTCTCCCAGGACAGATTTGTTAGTTCTTCTGGCAGTACATGGTACTTTCAATATTTGCCAACTCCACAACTCAAAGGCATCAACTCTTCTTTGGTCTTCCTTGTTTATTGTGGGACCAAGTAATATGAAATCTTTAACAAAAGAAGACTAGGACTATAATTTGTTTTGGGGCTTTGTTTTTTGCTGGCTCAACAAATCTAGAAATGCTAAATTCAGGAAGACTCCTGGACTCACAGAAGTAGGTTTCCTAACATCAGCTGGATGATACTGGTAATTGGGGAATTCAGGCAAAGTTAGATTGGCCCCATGAATGAAAAGGATGCCAAGATATGTGTTTAAACTTGCTCTTGGTGTTCTGAGTTGTGGTAATTATGTATGAACTTGGCTCAGCCTGGTTTTGAGTGGCTGGGCAGCTGGTGGTAGTAATTCCCCGTGATGAGAGTGGCAGTCAACTCCAGGGTGGGATCTGCCATGCGCAGCCGAGCAGCTGTTTTAGGGATGTGGTCTGCTTCCCGTATATAAGGAGAAGCTTTGGGAATGGTTTGCCACTTCTTGGCATGCCTGGACCCTGCATGTAGCCAAGTCTTTATTCAGGAGCCTGCCATGCCCTGCTGATCTTGGGACTTTTTCTGGACTTGAACTAGTAGTGGCCTGACATGTTGTTTGATAATCTTGGTACTGTGCCTTTTTACTTGTTGACCTTGGGTTTGCCAGCCTCAGCAGCCAGCAGCTGCCTGAGTTAAGAAATGCTTCCAGCTTCACTTGTGAGTCAATCTGAAGCCAGAATTCTAGCAGCCTCCAGGAAAATCTTTAACCAGAAACCTTTTAGTGTCAGTAGTGCTAACAGAACTTTTGTAATTCTAAACACTCCTTAGGGCTTTTATCTGCCCTCCAGTCTCAGCAGGTATCAAGGAACTTCCTCCGAACTCAGCACGCATCACAAAAGCCACCCACGTATCAGAGATTTGCGAGGCTCCTAAAAGTCTTCCCCATATCTGAGCCGCTTCCTCCCTAGATAATATTTTCCTAAGTGAACTTTGGAGCTGGGGGGAGTTTCTTTATGCCCCCCAACATCTTAGATCACTGCCCTGAATCCCTTGGCAACAACCAATCACCTGTACCCCCTCGCCCCGGTGCTGCCCCTCCTCATATTGTCCTATAAATTGAAGAAGGAAACGGGGTACGGGGTCTTTTGCTTAAGCGCAAAGACCCTGACTTAAGTTAGCTAATAAACTATCCTATTGCATTTGCATTAGCGTGGGTTAGCGTCTTCTTCTCTTCCGAAATTCTCCTTTACAGCCTGGGCACAACACACTGGGCTGGGAGCAAGAGGCAGAGCTGAAGCCCAAGGTTGAGGGGCTTTCACCCAGACTCTAGAGCTGGCACTTTGACATGAACTTCTAGCCTCCAAAACTTTAAAACAATAAATTCCTGTTTGTTAAAGCCATCCATTTGTGGTAGGTATTTCTGTTAGAGCAGCACAAAGTCACCAAAACATGAGTAAACAATTGATTGGAATATTGAAACTTCTTTTAAAGTGGTCTAGATAGATGATGATTTAGAGCGATTATAGGTTATTTGCATAGTAGTTTGTATGGTAATGTGTAATAGCTTTGAAAATTAGGGTCTTTTCTGCTTCATGTGTGGGTGAGCAAGTGACAAGGACTTGTCATTCTATTTTTAAAAGAAGTGTTCCATTTTGGTGGTTGTTAGGCATGACTTCCTTAGAGATTCACTTGGAGAGCTTCTTAAGAATATGGATGGATTCCCTGGCCCCACCCCCACAAGCCCTCACTCAGTAGGCCTGGGGGAAGTCCAGGAATTTGTATTTTAACTATCATTCATTTTATGCCTCCTTTCTGGCCAGCTTTTCCTTCAAGAATGAATCATACCAAATATCACTTTTAGATTTAAAAAATGGAGTGTTAACTTGCATTGCATTTTTTTGAGAGCAATTCTGTGTTGTGGAGAATTCAGTAGCTAAGAGCAATACATACAATTTAATGTATTTTGATTTGCATATATAAATGGGAATTGTGGATGGTTAAAAAACAAGCAACTATCTTGAAATAATTTTAAGAAGTGACTTTATGATTTTACATGTAAATACCACACAACCACCATGTAAACCTAAACCACTGCCATCAAGTCAATTCCAACTCACAGTGACCCTTTTTTTGGGCAGAGTAGAGCTGACATAGGGTTTCCAAGGTTGTAAATCTTTATGGAAGCAGATTGCCTTATCTTTCTCCCAGAAAGAGTCTGATGAGTTTGAATTGCTGACCTTTGTCTGATGAGTTTGAATTGCTGACCTTTTGGCTAGCAGCCGAATGCTTTAGGCACTACGCTACCAGAGCTCCTTACACACCATATAGAAATACATAAAACTTAAAGTGAGGTCTTGTGTTTTCCTCCCCTAATCCACTTCTTCAGAGAAAACTGTGAAAATTTTGGTATGTGTATTTTTTTGGACATTTTAATGTACATATACATATGTATGTAGTTTTGCCATTACAAAAATAGGCCCAAATCACACACATTTTTCAGAGCTTATGTTGTTTCCTTATGATCTTGCCAACAGCTTTCTGTGTCAGTATATTCAGACTTATTTATAGGGAGCACTTTGAGCCACCAGGGCTTGCAACTTACTTTTTACAGATAGACTGTGATGTGAATTTTTAAGACATACGATACATGCTCCTTGCTTATTAGAATATTTCTATAGACTGCATTAAGAGGCTTAATAAGAATTTCATATTGGACAGTGGAAAACCAGTGTACTTGAGATAAATCAATATTTCTTGTGCAATGGGTTTTGCTGGTTTATGTAGTTCTTATTGTTACAGGATAATGTTAAGAAACCCCTGAGCCAGAGCAAAAAGTGTGCATGAGAGGCTCCATCTGAAACAAAAAGGAAAATTGACTGAACACCAATAGGGAGCTTCCTGAATTCTTAATCAGTTGCAATGTTGTTTTTGTGGCCAGTTCCCTTTTATGGCCAGAAAGTGATCATATTTTAAATGGTTGAATTCCGTTTTGGTGATGGTAACTTGCTATATCCAATATGTCTGTTCTCTTGTACAGGATCCAAACTACTGGATACAGGTGCATCGATTGGAACATGGAGATGGAGGGATACTAGACCTTGATGACATTCTCTGTGATGTAGCAGATGATAAAGACCGAGTGAGTTTAAGTTCAAGGGAAAGCTATTCTGAATGCATTTTTTCGAGGCTGGAGAGGGGGTTTGGGGGTGGGTGCTTAGGTAGGTGTGTTTTCCTTTCTGTTTTAAACACATGCACTTTAAAGAAAGTTTGGGCTACCCATAGTATCTTATGGATTATAATAAATATTAGGAATCTTTACTACCCTGAATTCCAGGGCAGGGTATAGGTTCTGGATAATAATTTCCTTGCTACCTGGTGGGGCTTTATACTAAATTTTAGACTTTAAAAATTTTTAATAGAATTCTGTTTAAAAAATGTTGTAGTGTCATCTTTTTTCTGTTGTTTTGTTTTAATGCCAAACATGACATCTTTCTTGACAACTCAGGTCCATCATTATTAATCATTGTGGTTCTGTGTGTTATGTGCAAGGTCTCCGAGTTCTGATCCCAGCACTGGCCCAGAGGTGCTCTATCCCAAAAGCCGGTCTGTGTGATGTGGCTGCCTTGCTGAAAAATTAACAAAGGCATCAAAGGCATCCTCCCTAGAGTTGCTCCTGGCTTTCAGAAAACCATCATTTTCTCTGTTGCTGCTCTGAGTGTGTTTTCACGGTGCAATGCCATTTTCACTGGCGCCTGTGATTTTGGCATCATGAACATGACCGCCCACAGGCACTTCAGTGTTGGTTTGCACCCACCCTTTTGCTTGTACTCTTTCATAGGGTGAGGAGGAGGAGTGACTCTCCACATTTTAAGAATTTATGACAGGGTGTTTTGACTCTGTGTGTGGACATCAGCAAATTCTTCATTGTAATGAAATGATGAGACTTGATCAGGCATAATAGAGCCATTTGGCTACACTCTCTTTTGTGTTTGACTTGTAACAAAATTGCATAAGGGATCTCAGTCACATAGAAACTGTATCATCACTGCTGTATTGAGATAATTGCCCGATGGGTCAGCCTCATCATACACCTTTACTGTAATGGCACACATACATACACAACCAAGCAAAGCCAGTTGCTGAGTTGTTTCTGACTCATGGTGACCCCATGTGTTTCAGAGGAAAATCACGTTCCATTCGGTTTTCATGGCTGTGACCTTTCAAGGTTTTACTTCCAAGTTGCCTCTGGGTGGGTTTGAACCATTAGCCATTTGGTTAGTAGCCAAGTGCTTAACCTATTGCACCACCCAGGGACTCCTTGTAATAGCACAGGGCAGGTTAAATCACAGAGGTTATAGTGTAGAGTCAGAAGGTAGACACCTTCTGGTTCCTTATGGGGAGCTTGCTCATTACTGGCCATTTGCCACATCCTCCTATATCCATTCATCTCACTTGGCTGTGAGCTAAGTGAGAGCAGCTGTTGTATCTTGGTCTCTGGAGAGTTCTTGACAATTAGCATAGTGCCTGGCTCCTTAGCTGGTGGTTGTGTTGTTACATGTTTTCTTGAAATCTCAAGGAAAATGGAAAAAAAAATCAGATAGCAAATATTGTATAAATTCATGAGTGTTTGATTCATCAGCACTTGCCGTAGTGCAGTTTGGCCCATGTAGTTGTCTGGGCCACAGAGGGACACATTGTTTAAAAAAGCACAGAACTTTTCTGCCAGTTCTCATTCATTGCTCTGTCTCTTGGTGCCATTTATCCACTTTGGGTTATTCAGCAACCTGAGAATAGGGTGACTTTCCAATCACTACCTGGGTAGTATCAAGAGACTTATATTATAGTGATTTTACTATGTACCTCAGCTCCAAAGTTAAAGTGACTACACAGATGTATAAAGCATTTGAACAAATGCCCTTCCCAGACAATATTCTGTTTGAGGGAGATGAACAAATGATGTATCGATCTTTCAATATTTTTCTTCTTCCCTGAAGTGGAGGTGTTTTTGTTAACTTTTCTTCAATAAAAATACTACAGATCCTTTTAAAGAAAAACTGAAACATACAGAAAGTTAGAAAGAACAACTAATTTACCTGGAATCCCACAAGTATCACTGTAGTCATTTTGGTGACCTGTGTATCCTGCCTCTTTGTTAAATTCACAGGTATGCTCATTATCCCCCACCCCTTTATATAAAGAGGCTCATTCTTTTTCACTTTGAATTGATCACAAATATATTTCCATGTCCGTTAACAATAGCTATGCCAACATAGCTGCATAGTATTTGATTTTACTCATTTATGGAGAAAGGTGAGTGATGCATATATTTTCATTGTGAGTTTTCTGCCCTCTGAACAGCAGTGATGAAAGGGCCTGTTTTCTCTACCTGTGCTTCCTTGTTAATGGTATGGCTGACTTTCCTGCAAGTTGGTAGCACCTTACTTTATACTTATACTTTGACTTCATGCCTTTCAGTATTGTTGTTAGATGCCGTCAAGTCAGCTTCAACTCATACCAACCCTACATACAACAGAATGAAACACTACCTAGTCCTGCACCGTTCGCACAATCCTTGCTATCTATGCTCAAGCCCATCATTGCAGCCACTGTGCCAATCCATTTCATTGAGGGTCTTCCTGTTTTTTACTGACCTTCTACTTTACCAAGCATGATGCCTTTCAGTAGAGGGGATATAACCCATCAACTACCATCAAGACAATTCTGACTCATAGCAACCCTATAGGACAGAGTAGAACTGCCCCATAGGGTTTCCAAGGCTATAAATCTTTACAGAAACAGACTGCCTCCTCTTTCTACTGTGGAGCAGCTAGTGGTTCAAACCATGGAACTTTTGGTTAGCAGCCAGATATTTTAACCTTTGTGCCACCAGAGCTCCTTAGAGAGGATATAGAATCTAGGTTATAAGATGGCTGCTCTGATATGCTGAGCTCTGCTGTGATCCTTGGAAAAACCTTGGGTTTCCCAGCCAGTATCACTACGGAAGTAGATTGCCCCATCTTCCTTCCAAGGAGTGGCTGGTGGGTTTTAACCGCCAGCCTTCTGGTTAGCAGTCAAGTGTCTTAGGCACTATGCTACCAGAGCTCCCATATATATACACACACACACATATACATATACACACACACATATATGGCATAATGCCTAAGATATTTGGCCACTAACCAGAAGATCAGTGGTTCAAACCCACCAGCTGCTCCATGGAGGAAGATGAGGCAGTCTGCTTCTGTGAAGATTTATAGCCTTGGAAACCCAGTGGGTGTTGCTATGAGTCAGAATCAACTTGATGACAGTGGGTTTAGTTATATATGTATATATCATGTTGATTGGATTCATTTTACCTATAGAAAAATGCTTCATAGTACTATGTACCACAGACCAAAATACTTGTTAAATCAATGTTTCATTTGTTCAGAAATATTTTTGAAAAATATATAATTCATTTAAATCATCTTGAATGAGCTTCCAAGATTAAAGGACTCATTTTAAGTTGTGTTGTAAAAAGTCTAACTAGTAATCAAGGAGGCAACATCCAATTCCTTGGTGTTGTCAGATGCAGTATTCAAACTGAGGGACTGTGCAGTGTTGTCAGTTGTATGGCACTTTTCCATGGCTCTGAAATTCGATTAAGATTTAATTATCCTGGAGTGTTTTTGATTATTTTTGGCAGCTTCTCTGAGTAACAGAATCTTGACACCTGTTTTGGCTTTTAAGTTTAACAAAGGCATTATAGCTCTCTTAAACAATAAATTTCCTCTAAAAAATGTTCTGTTTTATGAAAAGCCCCTGAGTGCATGTTAAAAATGGATATACCCTGGCCTGGCCTCAAGCCTGGGGAATTAAGATCTCGGTAGGTAGTACCTAGGCATTTTCATTTTAAAATCCCCCCCACCAGGTGGTATTTAGGCTAAACTTTGAACCTGGCCCTGCCTTCAGGTTCTGTAAGGAGAAAGTTCTCTCACAAGTATACATTTTATACCTGGTCTTTATTAATTTATGAAATAATAAATTTTTTTAACTTTCTTTTTGTGGAGGGGAAATTAGGATGAGGAAATAGTATTTTAAATGATATCAAAAGCAAGTTGAAATAAAGTGCCTAATTAGCCATAATTTTTCTCATTGTTTAATTATTAAAATACAGTATACAGTACTGAAAATGTTTTCTTTTAATACTGGTGCCTATAAAATTCTAACTTCCAAGATTTATCCGAATTTCTTCAAAATGGTGCTAGTGTGGGCTATGGTTGTTTTGAATTAGGCTTGATTTTTCCAAGATATAAACTATTCACATTTTACTTTTAAGGAGGCCTGGTGGTGAAACACTTAAGGATCGAGCTGCTAACCAAAAGGTGGGCGGTTTGAACCTACCCAGTGGGTTCTCCCATCAGGAGATAGATCTGGCTATCTGTTCATGTAAAAGTTACAGGGTAGAAAACCTATGGAGCAGTTCTACTCAGTCACATGGAGTCACTGTGATTGAAACAATCTTAAAGGCACCTAACAGCAAGTTTTACTTTGCTGGGGCATGGGTGGTTCAGTGGTAAAATTTTCCCCTTCCAGGGGAGACCCAGCTTCAATTCCCATCCAGTACACCTCATTTGTTGCCACCAGCCATCTGTCAATGGAGGCTTGCATGTTGCTATGGTGCTGAACAGGTTTCAGCAGAGCTTCTAGACTAAGACTGGGAAGAAAGGCCTGGCAATCTGTTTATAACCCTATGGATCACAGCAGTTAATCAGCAGCTGATTGTGGGGATGGTGCAAGGCCAGGCAGCATTTTGTTCTTTTGTGTGTGAGGCTGCCCTGAGTCAGGCCAATTAGATGACAGCTAACAACAAGTTTTTCTTTGGACATTAAAAAAGAAAAAATACTGTTTTGTTTGTCTCCTATGTACTTTGCTACTTTCCAATAAGTGAACAGAGAATGTGAGGACATACTGTTACAATGTCTTAGTTACTCTTAGTATTTAATTCTTTTTCCAGCTGACATTTTGCTTGACTCTAAAAGATTGAAATGGTCTTCACGTTCTCCCTGGCATCATTTAGGCCAATTGCAATGCTTTTGTCTAGGTGAGCTTTCCTAAGTGCTGAACCACTGTTTAGTTGGTCTTTGTTTCTGGTTTTGGTCCTCATATTTTAGAGAGGTTTTCCTCATTTTTTGTGAGTAATTCTAGGTCTCTTCCATCATTCCCTCTGTGTCCTACAGTAGATTTAGAAATTTCCAAATATATTGCAGAATAAAGATATTTGGGAATCACCCGAGATTGACTGTAAGGAGCAGAAACAAATGTAATTGAACAAGTACTCGGAATTGGGGAAAATGTCCTTTTAGTGGGACGTGATCAGCAAGAAGAAAGTCTTTCTCCTCTATGTTTCATTTTTCTTTTTCTTATTTTATTTTTTAATATTATAATATAGGACCTCTGGTGGTGTAGTGCCTAAAGCACTTGACTGCTAACCAGAAAGCTGGCAGTTCAAACCCACCAGCCACTCCTCGGAAGGAAGGTTGGACAATCTACTTCCATAGTGATACTGCCTCAGAAACCCAAGTAGGGGTCGCTACGAGTCGGGTCCGACTTGATGGCAGTGTGTTTGGTTTTTGGTTTATAACAGTATATATACAACAAAAATATATTCCATCAGTGTCTACACATATACTTTAATGGCATTGATTACATTTTTCAAGTTGAGCAAACATTCTTTCTTTTTTTTTTCCAAGTTGTCTTCTTTTTCATATTTTATATTCTTGGTGCTAAAGATGCACTATCAAGCATTTCCTTTGTCATGCCTTACTGTAATTTTGTTATGACCAAGAAAGAGGTCATGAACGTTTGTTTTGGTAGTGAGCTTGTGAAGTATCTTACAGCATTTGTTTTTTGCGCCTTGTGGAGAAAGGATTCAGTGGAATAGTAATTTGAAATCATTTTTAAGAGTTTGTATGTTCACATGGGGGTTCAAGCATGGTGGGGTTCTCCTGGCATGGTCTGGGAAGTTTCCTCAAGAGAACTTTGGGGAAAAGAACCTTTTAAAAATTTATTGGAATCACGGGCAAGGAGCTGCTTCTACATGCTTGGGCCTGGAGACATTTATGACAAACTTTATCATTTTCTCACATTATTAACCTCTGTAAACAGATGTAGTTTCTGTGCTGCTTGCTGTTGTTGTGTGCCGTCGAGTCAGACCCGACTCATAGCGACCCCTCCTTGGGTTTCCCAGCCAGTATCACTACGGAAGTAGATTGCCCCATCTTCCTTCCGAGGAGTGGCTGTTGGGTTTGAACCGCCAGCCTTCTGGTTAACAGTCAAGTGCCTTAGCCACTATGCTACCAGAGCTCCCAACAACATCTGTGCTGCTTATGTTAGTAAAATTCCTGCTCCATCAGATATTTGACTGTTTTCGAAATGCAGTATGTTTTGCTTTTGAAATACACGTATGACAGAACGTTCAAGTAAGGAGCATCCTTCGGTTTAAAAAGTTTACTGTCTTCTACTTTCTCAAATGTTATTTTTTATTATCTATATGTAAATTAGGAGGTCTGGTGGCATAGTGCCTAAGGCATTTGACTGCTAACCAGAAGGCTGATGGTTCAAACCCACTAGCCACTCCTCAGAAGGAAGGTTGCTCAATCTACTTCCATAGAAGATGCTGCCTCGGAAACCCAAGGAGGGGTCACTATGAGTTGGAATCAACTCGATGGCAGTGAGTTTGGTTTGGTTTGGATATGTACTTTATTTATTGATTGATTAAGTGATTAAAAACAGTTAGTGTCCACAAAGGTGATGGCTCAGTTCTATTCTGCTTATTTGTAGAAAAAGATTTGTGTACATCTTTATGTATATGTAAAATGTTACAAATTGTTTGCCCTAACTTTTAGTATAGAGAGAAGAACTCAAGTTATTTTTATGCTGTGAATAGTTATAGTCTGTACTATTTGTAGATAAGAATACAGAACATATATTTTATATCTGGAATAAAACCAAAACCAAAAAAAAAACCCACTGCCATCAGGTTGATTCCCACTCACAGTGATCCCCGTTGGGTTTCCAAGGCTGTAAATCTTTATAGAAGTAGATTGCCACATCTTCCTCCCATGGAGCCGTTAGTGGCTTTGAACTGCCAGCCTTCTGGTTAACAGCCAAATGCTTAACCCACTTTGCCACCAGAGCTGCCTATATCTAGAGTAAGTATTGTTTAAATGAGTTAATTTGGTGATGTTGAAATTGCTCTTTATAGAGTAATAAACTCTGCTCTGTTATTACAATGACAGTTAACAGCTTATAATAGACCCAAATCTAAATTTCATTTCTTTAAAGACTTTTTCTCCTTATTTAATGCATGACCACGTATATGCTTGATTAGAGAATATTTTGAGATTTAAATTCCTTTGTTGTCAAAAAGTATACAACACTAAATGAAGTATTGCAACACGCAATGAATTATTTTTAGAATGTGTATGTTCTGGATGTGGGAATGGGTGGGGAGTTTCTGGACTAACCTCCTTTTTGTTCCTTTTTTTTCCTCAGCTAATGTCTTATTTAGGATTTGGCCCATGTACACCATATGATGCTATCCTCCCCTCCCCCTTTATTGTAAGGATTTTGTTTTACTAAATATGGACTAGCTTCATAACAAGGTATCTTTGGTAGATGAAATTTTCAAAGATCCCCAGTTTCCATTAATTCTGAAAAACACATGATCTTAAAACCAACTTAGGTATGTTGTGTAAAGCCAGAAAAAAGCCACTGAAAATCCAAGCCACAGGACACATTTTGTGTGTTATTGTTAATAACATTAATTTATTAATATTAGGTGGTATTTAGTCAAGATTCTCCAGTGATTGTCTATGTAGATATATAGATACTCCCTGGGTGGTGCAAATGGTTAAGCACTGGACTACTAGCCCAAAGATCGGCTGTTTGAACCCACTCAGAGGTGTTTTGCATGAAAGTGCAGGTGATCTGTTTCTAAAAAGTCAAAGCCTTGAAAATGCTGTTAAGCATTCTTCTCTGCACACATGGTCTGAACTGATTTAATGGCAAGTAACAACAACTTTCTTTTGTTATATGTTGTGTATATGAAGAGAGAGATTTATTTTAAGGGATTGGCTCAAGATTGTAGGGACTGGCAGTCATATGTCCTTAATTGTTAGGCCAAGACAGGGTCTGGGAACTCTCAAAATAGGTAAACAGGCTTGAGGGTAAATCTCTCTCCCTTGGAAAACCTCAGTTGTTGTTGCTCTTAAAACCTTCAAATGAAAAGATGAGGCCCACCCACCTTATGGAGGTGTGGTACAGTGAATTACTTAATATGACCCTTCTAGCCATTGTCTTTGTGACTCTCTCATAGTGATTGGGTTGTTGTTGTTGTTATGTGCCATGGAGTCGGACCTGACTCATAGCGACCCCTCCTTGGGTTTCCGAGGCAGTATCACTACAGAAGTAGATTGCCCCATCTTTCTTCTGAGGAGTGGCTGGTGGGTTTGAACCACCAGCCTTCTGGTTAGCAGTCAAGTGCCTTAGCCACTACGCTACCAGAGCTCCCAAATAGGACCGTGCAAATAAGGTGTATGGAACCCGTGATGTTTGTCATTATATGTCAATTTGGCTAGGCCATGATTCCCAGTATTATGTAGTTGCCCTCCATTTTGTGATCTGATATAATTATCCTCCATTGTGGGTTGTAAAACCTGACCTTTATATGTTAATGAGGGAAGATTATGTTATGGTAATATATATTAGGTTGTGTTTATTATGTTAATGAGGCAGGGTTAAGGTGGGATGCATTCAAGTCACTATCCTTACTCAAGTCTTATTTGAGTCACAGCTTTTAAAAGAACTAAAAGGGAAGAGAAGCAAGCAGAGAAAAGGGGACCTGACTACCACCAAAAAAGAAGAGCCAGGAGTGGAGAGAATATCTTGGACACAGAGAGAGAGAGCAAGAGCAAGCCATAACACCAGAAATGGGGAGAGACAGTGGAAAGCAGTGACGAAGACATATTGGCTGCAGAAGGAGTGGAACGAGGAGACTGGCAGGAGATGGTGCTGTGGGTGTCACAGCCCACAGAAGGAGAAAGCTCAGTGCCTTTGGGCAGGAGTCTTGCTTGTGGAGCAGGGTGTCTCCAGGTTCTTGGTAGAACCAGGCTTATGGACCCACAATCCTGAGAAAGAGACAGAGAGAGAGAGAGAGAGAGAGAGAGAGAGAGGGAGAGTATGAAGGAGAACTTCTTGCTTTGGGGCTAAGGCTTAGTTGTGGAGTAGGGTGCATCTGGGCATTAACTGGCAGAGCTAAAAAAGCTTTGTAACACTTGCTTGAGTTGAGCAAGGCTGGGCCAAGGGGCCAAGAGGTGAGAGAGGCCTGCCTGTGGGCATGGCTGAGAAGACACTGTCCCAACTGAAGAGAACTGTATCCTGGTTCATTTTGGATCCTGAATTGTAACTCGTTTCTTCCTGTTATGTTACCCCTGTTGTTGTTATGTGCCGTTGAGTTGGACCCGATGCACAGCAACCCCTCCTTGGGTTTCTGAGGCAGTATCACTACAGAAGTAGATTGCTCAACCTTCCTTCTGAGGAGTGGCTGGTGGGTTTGAACCGCCAGCCTTCTGGTTAGCAGTCAAGTACCTTAGGTACTACGCCACCAGAGCTTCTAGGTTACCCCTACAATTGTGAATACTGAGATCTTTGTGGCCATTGCGGCAAATTATTAAACCCAGCAGAGAAGTAGAGTGCTGTGGGAGAGACCGCTGATGTCAGAACTTGTTTAAAAAATAAAAAATTAAAAAAATTGGAGGAGGTAGGTCTGACCTCTGCTTCATAGGAATCAGTCTTGGGCTGTTGGTGTCAACAGTGATTCTCCTCCCCCCTTGTGAAGTTAGATGAGGAGGTCTGTCACTACTGCCTGCCATTTTTACAGGAGGGTAATCTGCTTTACTTATGGTCAGCTGATTTCAGTGTTAATCACATGTAAAGAGCTTCATAGTAACATCCAGACTAGTGTTTAACCCAGCAGCTGTGTGCCAAAACCTAGCTACATTGACACATACACACAACTATCAGCTGCTAACCAAAAGGTCGGCAGTTCGAACCCATCAGCCACCTTGCGGGAAAAAGATGAAGTGGTCCATTTCTGTAAAGATTTACAGTCTTGGAAACCCTGTGAAGCAGTTCTCCTGTGTCCTATAGGGTTGCTATGAATTAGAATCGACTCAATGGCAGTGGGCTTGGTTTGTACTTTTAATATGTCCATAATTCTGCTTCTGCCAAATTCCAGTATGAAGAAGGCAATTCCAAGCAGTTTGAAATATAGCCTAGAATGGAATCCTCTTTCTAAACTTTGATATGAATTGGCTTAAGTAAGGCAGGACTGATTTTGAAAGAGTTTGATATCCTGGAATTGAAATTATTTCTATTAATCTCTTCATTAACTCGGTGACTTGATTAATTTCCTTCTAAATGAATTAATTTTAGTTAGACTCCAAAGAAGAAAACCTTTAAATTAAATGCCAAGTAGAACACTAACTGGCTAATTAATTAATTCAAAGTGGTTATATCCTGACATTTAAATATTTCATGGGTACTGGTTTACCCACAGTTCATGAGGCTTATGGATAGGTGGCTGGGGAGGGCAGGAGCAGGTGTAGAATGGCAGAGATGGAGGTGGTGAAATACATTAACTGAAGGAACAGAGAGAAGGGTCCTGGTCTCCTGCATAAGTCCATTGGGTATAAGCAGTAGGAACTTTGGGTTGGAACAGCTTGTACAATATTGCTGCACCTCAGCTTTCCTGGGGGAACTAGTCAAGACTTTGCTTGTATTAGGGCCACACAGTGAGTCAGCAGGAGACATGGGAATAGTCTCTTACCCCTAGTTATTATGTGAATCTTAGGCTAAGGCTCACTTCCTTGACTCATTCCATTTTGCTAATATTATGCTGCTTCATAAGCTAAGGGAGTGTGGATAGGAGGACTTTGGAGTCACACTGCCTGGTTTGAACCCAGCTCCATCACTTCTTTATTTTATGAGCTTAGGCATATTACTTTGCTTCTCTAAGTTCAGTTTTCTGGTCTGTAAATGGGGGGGGGGGCGGCGGCTAATGATACTATCTTCCTTGTAAGGTTGTTTTAAATTTAAGTCTGAGAATTTTTTGTCAAGGTTTGAGCATTGTATTTGGCAAAATAAAGCCCCAGTAAATGTTAACTGCTGTTATCACAAGCACATCCATCATTAAATTAGGTTGAAAATCTATCCTAATAATAACCATTTCCTGAGGGTTTATTTTTGAAACTGTTAAAACAAGCTTACTTTCCCACTCACTGCCATGGAGTTGGATCTGACTCATAGTGACCCCTCCTTGGGTTTCCGAGGCAGTATCACTATGGAAGTAGATTGCCTAACCTTCCTTCTGAGGAGTGGCTGGTGGATTTAAACCATCAGCCTTCTGGTTAGCAGGCAAATAAATGCCTTAGGCACTGTGCCACCAGAGCTCCTAAGCTTACTTTAGGTATTTGTTTTATGAAATGAGTTTCTATAAGGAATCATTTTTATTTGCTTGTTCTTATATTTTTAACAACTGGTAGAGAGCTAGTTACTCTTTTTTTTTAAATTTTTATTTTTATTGTGATTTGCGTGAAAATGTGCAGAGCAAATACACTATCCATACAGCAGATCACATACACTTTGTCTCATGACATTGACCACAATTTAGCACAATGCAACAGCTCCTCTCCCACTTCCTCCCGATAGGTACTGCTTCCCTGTGACCATCCCTCCATGCACTCCTACCTCCTGAGCTGTCTCCCTGTGCCTGAGCAGCCCTTCTTTCTCTCTTGCTTGTTCTCTCCAAGGCGTACCTACCTCAGATAGACAGCTAGTATGTCTGTCTACTGCTTGGCTGGAAGTTACAGGTGTGTGTTCAATTCCGGACCTGAAGGGCAGCTAGGGGCCATAGTCTCAGTGGTTCCATCAGGCTCCATTGGGCCAGTAAACCTGTTCCTGCCTTTTTTTTTTTTTTTCCAAATGATTTTGAGTTTTGTTCCACATTGTGAACCCTGTCTATCCAGGATCTCCTACAAAGATCCTCTTCCAAGTGGTTGACAGTAGTAGCCAAGCACTGTATATTTCTTCTGGTCTCATAGTCATATAGGCTGCAGATCTGATGGTGTACCAGTTGCTAGGACTGATTGTTTCCATGAATTTTTGGTTTTCTTCATTCTTCTTGGCCCTGGATGAGGAGAGACCCATTGTTGCATCTAGATGGCAGCTTGCAAGCTTTTAAGATCTCAGTTGCTATTAGTCACAGTAGAAGGTGGAACAATGATTTGTGTAGTTATGCCAATTGAGCTTGTGGGTCCTGAGCCCACAGGTTCAACTACTCGGTCCCTCTGGGTAGCTGTCAGTGGCCAAGCAGTGACTAAAACCTTGCCCCTTGTCAGCCCCATTATACACCTGGGAATTCAAATCATACACATAAAGTTATTGGACCACTGTCTGCCAATCCTATACATGTTCTTGGGTGCACTCTCCACTTCATATAGATATCTAATATTTCAGCTTGTCCACCCATCTATCCACCCCTATACCCATATTTGCCTTCACTGAGCATGTCGTATTATATGTGCAAAAGGGTTCATCTTTGTTGTCTGTACTTCCCACATAGCTCTCTCTGTCTTTCTCTTCCTCAATGCCACTCTATTGATCACTCACATTTGGTACATTTCCTTTTTCTTCACGCAAATCAAAACTTATCTCTATCTATCTAACAGTATTCTCTCCCCTTCCCTCCCACCCCTGGTAACCAACAAAGAAAATGGGCTTTCATAGATAAGCGTTTCCTTGACTATTACAATAACAGACCAATACAATATTTGTCCTTTTGTGATTGACTTATTTCACTCAGCATAATGTCCTCCAAGTTCATCCATGTTATGTGGTGTTTTGCAGATTCTACATTATTCTTTAGGGTTGCATAGTATTCCATTGTGTGTATGTACCATAGTTTGGTTATCCATTCCTCAGTTGATGGACATCTAGGTTGTTTCCATCTTTTGGCTATTGTAAATAGTGCTGCAATGAACATGGGTGTGTATATGGCTGTTCTTGTCATAGCTCTCACTTCTTTAGGATATATACCTAGTAATGGAATGGCTGGGTCAAATAGTATTTCTAGTTCCAACTTTTGAAGGAGTCGCCATATTGTTTTCCACAATGGTTGTACCATTTTACAGTCCAACCAGCAGTGTATGAGAGTCCCAATCTCTCTACATCCTCGCCAGCATTTGTTATTTCCTGTCTTGTTGAACTTTGCTACTAGTGCTGGAGCAAGATGGTACCTCATTGTTGTTTTGATTTGCATCTCTCTAATAGCTAATGATTGTGAGCATTTCTTCATATGTTTGTTGCCCGCTTGGATATCCTCCTTGGTGAAGTGTCTATTCATGTCTTCTGCCCATTTTTTAATTGGATTATTTGTCTTTTTGTTATTGGGGTGTTGGAGTTTTCTATAAATTCTAGAGATAAGTCCCTTGTCAGATATGTAATTACTAAATATTTTTTCCCAATCTGTAGGTTCTCTTTTGACTCTTTTGGAGAAGTCTTTGGAAGCACACAAAAATTTAATCTTTAGAAGGTCCCAATCATCTGGTTTCTCTTCTGTTGTCTGTGCATTTTGAGTTATGCTTGATAGTCTACTTATGCCATATATTAGGGCCCTTAAATTTGCCCCTGGTTTTTCCTTGAGGAACACTATAGTTTTGGGTTTCACATTTAAGTCTTTGATCCATCTTGAGTTCATTTTTGTGAATGGTGTGAGGTACAAGTCTTGTTTCATTTTTCTGCAAATGGATTTCCAGTTTTGCCAGCACCATTTATTAAACATTGTCTTCCCCATTTAATGGATTTTGGCCCTTTGTCAAAAATCAGAAAGCTAGTTACTCTTGTTATACACTTCTTGTTGTTAGGTGCCATTGAGTTGGTTCTGACTCATTGTGGCCCTTTGTACGTACAACGGAACTAATCAGTGCCCCGTCCTGAAGATGGTATATAATAAACTCACTGCCGTCAAGTCGATTGTGACTCATAGAGACCGCTCTTTGGTTTCCAATGCAGTGTCTCTATGGAAGTAGATGTTGGAAGAAACACATTATTTTCTGCATTGTTAGTATTTGAGGAAACTATGAATATATTCCTCTGAGACATAAAAGAAAATCTCAGTTGTATATGTTTTGTTTGGGAGTCAGCAAGGACTAATTATTAAAATTAAAAAAAAAAAAGAAGGCCAAATGACAATTGTTTTCTTTGTTAATATTTTCTTAATAATTTTGAAGCAGTAATTTTAAATGATGCACAAGATCACGCTATTTATTGTTACATATATACTTATATACATAAGCGGGTATAAATCATGTTGAAGTTAGTGCTGCTAACCAGAAGGCTGGCAGTTCAAACCCATCAGCCACTCCTCAGAAGGAAGGTTGGGCAATCTACTTCCGGAGTGATACTGCCTCGGAAATCCAAGGAGGGGTTGCTATGAGTCAGATCTGACTCGATGGCAGTGAGCTTGGTTTTTGTTTTTGGTGTATATAAGTCAGTTAATATAACTAAAGGTTTTCATTCTTTATTTTTTGTTTAAAATTCAGCCCTTCTGTGTTACACAATGCAGTAGGATACTGCTACACCTTTGTATCAATCCTGCAACATAATTGATGGTGTCTTGATATTAAAGAAGAGGAAAAACCAAATATGTTTTTAAAACTTACACATCTCTTTTCACTTCTCTGGGTTTTAGCCTGGCCCTAAATAACAAGCAGTTTTTGGTTGGGCTTGGACAAAAAAGCTAGTTTGGCTAGTAAAAATGTCAATTTTAGTTGTATTTTGTCAGATTTCTATGTCTTATATGACTGCATGTTAAAATGTCGGGAGTTGAGTGTCCTATGTAATTGTATCAATTCCTGTTTTATTGATTGATGCCCATTGCCCGTATACCAAACTAAAATGGTCCCATTTGAGCACTTGTTAAGCACATATTGCAAATTCATCCATTTCTTCATTCATGCCATCTTCCTACAGTCATTCATGCAGCAAAATACTTATTCAGTCTTTAATGTATTTGAGAAATAGTTGGAGGTGCTGAGGATTTATCAGTGAGCAGGAGAGGGGAGTTCCCTGACCCAATAGACCCCTCAATGTAGTGAGAAACATAGACTATGGAGGAAGTCAAACTGGTGATGTGAGATTGGGGGTGATGTGATAGAGAAAGTGTTAGAAAGGCATCTTTCAGGAGGAGACAGGTGGGTTGGACTCTGATGGGTGAGAGGAATAAGTCCTGGAAACAGCTGGGGTCAGAGCATTGTAGGCAGAGGGAGTAGCAAGTATAACAATTAGAAGTCGGAAAAAAGCCTAAGGTGGTCATGGATCCAAAGGGAATTAGTATGGCTGGAATACAGTGAGCAACCTGGGACAGGGAAGGAGAGAAAGATAGGATTAAATCAGAGAGGATATTAAAGACTTTGTCAGGGAATTCTGAGATTAGCTACTAAGTGCAGTGAAAAGGTAGGTACTGGATTATCAAACTGTAGTAGGATAATAAGAATGGAAATATAATAAGTTTTATATTTTATAAGCTTGCTTTGGTTGCTTTGGGAAGAATGCATTGTGGATGAGCAAGAGAGGAACGGAGACCAGTGAGAAGGTTTATATTATAGTCTGCTGTCCAGTGGAGAGATGATGGTGATTAAGACTAAAGTGGAGTTGGTGGAAAATGAATGGAGTTAAGGTGTGGTTTGGAGTTAGAATTTCCAGGATTTCAGGCCATGAGGAATGAGTGCAAAGATGGAATTAAGGATAACTTCTAGGATTTTGGCTAGAGCAACTTTAGAGGAGTATAAACTCACTGCCATGGAGTCAGATCCAACTCATATGGAAGTAGATTGCCCCGTCTTCCTTTCTTCCCAGTTTGAACTGCCTGCCTTCTGGTTAGCTGTCAGATGCCTTAGGCACTGTGCCACCAGAGTTCCTCTTTTTTTTTTTTGTCCCCCAAAGTTTTTCTAGAATTTTGGCTACAGCAACTTTAGAGTAGTATGTTGTTGTTGTTATATGCCGTCAAGTCAGACCTGGCTCATAGAGATCCCTCCTTGGGTTTTCCGAGGCAGTATCATTACGGAAGTAGATTGCCCAACCTTCCTTCAGAGGAGTGGCTGGTGGGTTTGAACCACCAGCCTTCTGGTTAGCAGTCAAGTGCCTTAGGCACTATGCTACCAGAGCTCCCTTAGAGGAGTATAGAGGTTTTATTTACTGTGGTAAAGAAGACATCTCACGAATGAGATAAGGATAGAATGTTAGGGGCAGTTAAATCTGTCTGGGACATTCAGATGATTTTGAAATGTTTATTAGATATCCAAGCAGAGATGTTAAGTAGGTCATTGACTGTATAAGATTGAAATTCAAGGGAGAGGTTGGAGTTGGAGGTGTAAATTGGGGAGTCACCATTATGTAGAATAGATATTATTTAAAGGCACACAACAAATAGCATTTCCAAGTGGTACATATTTGCAGTCATTGTAACTTAATAATCTTTATTGGTTCTTCCAAAAGTGCACACCCTTAACTTAATACTAGCCCTTGACTATGATGGAAAATACAATACATTTTTATTGAAAATAAAATAAAAAATGTGGAAATGGAAAAGTTCTCCTGTGTTGAAACGTTTGAATGAGGGTAACATAACATTAAAATTTTGAGGAAAAACAACTGAACCTGAAATACTATGGAAAGACAATAGAGGGAATAATATTCTCAGCCATGAGGCAGTAGTCATATTATTTCTAAGATATGTACAGAGACTCAGAAACTGCAGAGAATTTAAAACTGTGAAAACCATTGACTGCTACTTAGGAAAGAGCTTATTTAACATAATACAGGCAAATAGAAGAAAATCCAAAATAGTTCTGGGAAGAGGGGGTTATAGAATCTCTGGCCCCTGTTTCAGAGTTTGATGAAGTTTTTTTGCATCTGAGCATAGGGTATATTACTTGAGTTGTATTCTTACAGAAGATTTCTTAACATTTTTAAGGTGTTTTTAAGGTGACAGTCCAGTGACTGTTTGCTTTCAGGAATTTTGTTATTAGCAGTAAGTGTAAGGAATTTTGTTATTAGTGTTAACAGAGAGATCTCTTAGTTGCCAGATCTTGGGGCTTGCATGTTGCTGGACAGGTTTCAGTGCAGCTTTGAGACCAAGCCAACTAAGAAGGAAGTCCCAGTGAGTTACTACTGAAAATCAACCAGTGAAAACCCTATGGATCAATCACAGTGGTCCAGTTTTGCATGCTGTCGCCATGGGTCAGGGGTAACTGGATGACAGCAACCAACAACAACAGCGTATTAATATTTCATTTTCTCATGTGTGTTGTGTTATTTTTCATGGTCTCTGCTTACAACATCTCAGTTCAGTTAGACCTGAGATAAAGAGAAGGAAAGAAGTTTTGGTTGCCTTTTGAAGGGGTATAAAAACAAACTCCTTTTTCTCTTCCTGGGACAGAGGGGAGGGTGTCCAGACTCCTCATCCTAATTCATAATGCTTATGAATATTTTCTTCTTGAGCAAAATGCAAAATTTGTACACTCCATTTCTCATTCACTGGAAGAACAAAATATTCAAAGAGCTTAAAAATTATAATAATAAAAATATAGTCATGTTGCGAGGGCTCCAGTTTTAAAGTAGGAGTTATAGTTTGATGCTATCTTGTAGCCTGCTGCCTATTTTGGCAAAGAATGAGTTAAGGAGACTTCTTTGAACCTGCTGTATTTACTCACACCCTGCTGACTCCTAGGTGTGTTGCTACACCCTGTTTGACTCTTGACAAACTACTCTTGGCCTGTTTAACTGGAGAAGGTTGTTTTTATTTGATGCAGTGGAACCGGTACCTGGTCTGCTGTGGTGAGCCTGGAACAGATGTTGTCATATGCAGAGTCTGTACCATCTACTGAGGGTTATTATTCAGAATGAGTTCTGTCCTCTGTCTCTCACTCATTTTCCATGTGTCATCTTTTCTGGGGGACTGAGCAAAAAGCAGATTGTATATCTGGGTTTTGGGGACTGTTTATTTGGGGAACATTTTATTTTGCAGTTAGTTTTGGAATCCTGGTCACTCTGAGTTTTGCCTTTAGTCTAATGGATTGAGATGGCAGATGGATTGAAGAGGAAACCTGCAAAGAGGTATTACTCTTTCTCTGGTACTTCTCGGAAGGATTCAGTGAAGGCATTGAGGTTTTCAAGGACTCTGAACCTCAAAAGAGCCACTTCAGAAATCAGGAAAAGGCAGGTTGGTAAAGAAATTTCTGATCCCTTTAAATTTCCTTCGGTATTCCAAGCAACTCTTAGTCTTTGGGATTAGTCCTCAATATTCATTTGCAAACATTTCTTGATTGATAAGAACATTCTCTTGTGGCTTATGAAAACATATTGATGTTTTCTGTGCCATCAATCTCTTTGTGGATGTTTATTATTTATTTATATGTGCTGGTTGGTTCATTTCTCACATCAGTCTAAGTTACTGTTTGTCACAAAACATAAACTGTACATAATGTTATCAGATGATTCTGATGACTAATATGGAATCTTCTGCTAAAACATTGTTTTAATGAAGACCCTTATGTTACCCAAAAGGGTTAGCTGACTTTTTTTTGTGTGTGTGTGTATGTATGTATATGTATAATAAAAGCAAATTATAATTTCATAGGAATATTGCTCCATATGATTAGAATTTAACTTATTTTTCATAGAAAATACTTTGAGACTGCTGACTGGAAAGGTAAATGATCAGAAGAGATTCTGACTGTGTGCTTACATCATGTTTTGTATTACTAGTTATGTGTTGGATATATTAAGTTATGTATTTCAAACAATACATAACATAGCACATATCTTAATAGTATTGTCTGTTAAAAGTTAAGATTCTTTTTTCCAATGTTAATTTTTTTGGAGCTGTGTTGCAGTCACCAACCAACAACAATAAGTGCAAATAACATCACACATAAAATGTGATTTTTCCCCCTTTACAGTTTGTTTTTGGATGGCTGCCATGGGTTCTGTGTGCCCCCAGTGGCCTTTGGTAGAAGGGTTATTTTTGAGTTCTGAAACAAAACCATTGAGAATAAGTCATGATATCCATATCCCCACTGGGGAGGAATTATGACTTCCACATTACAGGTAAATGCCTCAGAACTACTTTCCTTTTACAATTCAAATTAAGCTAAAATAAGTGAAATTGATTGTGACTAGTGTACAAATGAGGAGCTCTGGTGGTGTAGTACCTAAGACATTTGACTGCTAACCAGAAGGCTGATGGTTCAAACCCATCAGCCATTCTGTGGAAGGAAGACTGGGCAATCTACTTTCGTAGTGATACCACTTCGGAAACCCAAGGAGGGGTCCCTATGAGTTGGAACTGACTTGACGTCAGTGAGTTGTTTTTTTTTTTTTTTTTTTTGAGTTTACAACTGATATGTGTTTTTGTATCATTTTAATAGTTTTTTCAAGTGGGTACCAAAAATTAAAAGATGCCATCAATTCTACACTTATTTTGGTCCTCAGATGTCTTCTAAATCTTGACTAGTTTTAGTGTCATTTTCATGTTTCCCTTAAACCAAAACCAAACTCAGTGCAGTTGAGTTGATTCCAACTCAGTGACCCCTCCTTGGGTTTCTGATGTGCTATCTCTACAGAAGTAGATTGCCCAACCTTCCCACATTTCCCTTACTTTCATTATTAAGGAGAACATTTGTTGTTGTTATGTGCTGTCGAGTCCGACCGGCTCATAGCGACCCCTCCTTGGGTTTCCGAGGCCGTATCACTACAGAAGTAGATTGCTCCATCTTCCTTCCAAGGACTGGCTGGTGGGTTTGAACCTTAGGCACTAAGCTACCAGAGCTTCATTGGAAAAGCAAAAAGAAATCAAGGCTGGGACATTCCAAATCTGTAATTATTTTATGAATAGTATATATTTTCTAGCAGAAATCACAACCATGATAAATGTTTGTTTAAGAATTCGCAGTAATCCCTGGTTTGGGGAAAAAAAGAAAAGAAAAGAAAACAGAGCACAGTGCTTGACACACATGGGGTCACCATGAGATGAAAAAAAAAATCTTAATTATCCTGAATAATTTTGATGTGACAGTGTTTATGTTGAGATCAATAAAATAAGTAAAGACACAGAGTAAAAGCTTCTTCTAGAAATTAAACTTTCTATTAAGGAGCTCTGGTGGTGTCATGGCTAAGGCATTTGGCTGCTAATCAAAAAGGTCAGCCAGTAGTTGAAACCCACCAGCCACTCCATGGGAGAAAGATGAGGTAGTCTGCTCACATAAAGATTTACAGCCTTAGAAACCCTAGCAGGTCACTGTGAGTTAAAATCAACTCGATGATATTGAATTTTTTTTTTTTTTTTTTTAAATATATATATAGGGTATATCAAGTGCTAATTGAAACGTCAGTAATTGAAACCTACTGGACACTTGGTGGGAGAAGGATGTGGCAGACTACTCCCATAAAGATTATGTCCTTGGAAACCCTATAGGGCAGTTCTTCTCTGTCCTATAAGGTTGCTGTGATTTGGAATTGACTCAATGGCAATGGTTTTGCTTTTGATTTTGAGAGGTACAGATGGTTAATGTGCTCAGCCGCTAACAAAAAGATTGGAAGTGTGTCCACCCAGAGGTACCTCAGAAGAAAGTCCTGGTGGCCTGTTTCCAAAAAATCAGCCCCTGAAAACCTGAGGAGCACGGTTCTACTCTGACCTATGTGGGGTTGCTATGCATCAGAGTTGACTTCATGACAAGTGGTTTATATAGAGTGCATAGAAAGTATACACCAGGAAATGAATGAGAAAATCAGAAGTGCTGGTGGGTTTGAATCATTGGTGATTCAGTTGGCAGAAACTTTTCTCTTTCTGTTTGAAGAAGAAACATAGTTAAAAGTATGTTTGAACCTGAGAGTGGAGGCTTATGTTTACATCTTATACTGAGAGTTTAGTATGTGTGTCTTGCTTTGTCATTAAGGATTTTGTGGCATTGTTTATAGAAGTAGGGTGTTAACCTAGAGATGTCTGCCAAAATCCCATTTAATTAAAATCTGTTGAGCATTACTAACTTCCTGTTCAACTTCTTCTAATTGCTTATAGTTCTAGGCAATGCTGGAAGTAGTTCCAGTGATAGTAATAATAAAGATGGTGTTCTGCTCATGTAAACATGCTTTTACATTATTAACTTAAACTCCAAGCTGTCGAGTACAATGATAATACTTTTTCATCTTAAAAATGAGATTGTGGTCTTTTGGAGGAGGCATGGAATCATTGGTGGTATAGGGGAAGAACTGAGCTAGCTAGACCTCCTGCACAAAGTTCCTAGGCCATTTTGTAATGGCAGTGTGTAACACTGATGAAAAGGGGGAAAAAAAAAAACAAAAAACAAAACACGTGCCCCCTGCCCCTCAAGATACACCCCTTTTCGAGAGCATCAATCCTTGGTAGAAGCCACCTTTTAGTTACCTGTAACCGCAGTGTGACATTTAAGCAGTCATATAATTTCAATTTTGGGTATCACTTTCCATTAGAAGAAAGGATTCCTAAGAAGCACAAGTTTCAAACATCATCATTTTGTATACTTTTTGTGTGTGTGTGTGTGGGAGAGAAGTGTAGTTTGACCAAAAGTAAAATATGGTCTCTGAGATTTCTTAAGAATTAAATGAAATTGTATATGAAATGGAATACAATTAAAGGAATCTGAAATATCATATATTGGGCAGTTTGCGGGCATAGTAGGTAAGGGATTTAATAGAAGCAATGCATAATTCAAATTCCTGTCTCAGCAAAACCATAACATGGAGTAGGGTTTTGTGGTAATTGGTTGAAATTTATGCTTTAGGATGTGTGTTTGTGCACGTACAACCTAATTCATGGATTTCAGTCATTTGCTTTGACACCTAGATTGTGATTGTTCATTCACATACCTATTTGCTGATTTCTGTATCTAGATTATGTAGAAAATTACAACATAGAGGTTAGCAGAATGATACATTCTGGCAAAGTTGGTGAACAGTGGAAAAATAATGTTGCAAACTAAGGAAATTAAATGAAAGAAATGTTAAAAACTTTGAGTTGGATACACAGGCAGTCCCCAGATTACAAACAAGTGCCTTTCCTAAATCTGTCTTTAAATTGAATTTGTAGGTAAATTGGAGCAGTTCAGTATGATTGGTATCTAACATCAGTTAGTCAAATGTTTGTCTTAGTATATAGTATAAAAACATTAAAGAAACACTTTCTGATTCACTAAAATATCTTTAACATAATACAGTAATAATCATAATGTTTTGATGCATGTTGAAAGTAGTACCCGTTTGTTATTACAAACCAATGTATAGACCTCAAATTTTTCATAAAACAGGGTTTACGGGGCTTGGTTCATAAGTGTGGTTCATATGTAAGTTGGACGTTCGTAACCCAGGGACTGCCTGTACATTTTATTAATAGTCTGTTTAAAAGCCACCTGCTCCCTCCTTTTTTTGTAAATAGAACACATGGAACCCAAAATAATGCTGCCTTGACCTTAAAGGCCTTAGGGCAATAATTTGGAACTCCACTGATAATTATCCAAGAGTAAGAAGCAAAGAAAATTGGTTGGATTTTTTATTTAAATAATCTAGAAATTTGTAGCATCTATTTTGCGTTGTGTGTGATAAGATAACATACTGAGGTGTGCTGTCTGTAATTTTCCATATTCTACTAAAAGTACCATGTAGTTTGTTGCTGGAAGTTCCATTCTGTATCCACTGGTGCATACTTAACTCTGCATGTCTCTACTGTGGGCAGTGCCTCTTCTTGTTTGGAAGAAAATACATATATATCCAGGATACTAAAACATACAGATGCTCCAGTTTGGTGCTGTGTTAGAAGACTACTTGGCTTAATTTATCCAACAAGTGAAGAATTTATAACTCTTCTGTTAAGAATTCGAGTGATTTAACAATTTTGATTTGTTAACAATCAAAATTGATTTGAACATTTTATAAGTGGCTTTTTATCTAGATTCCTCTTCTTTTTTTTTAAAGTGAGAATGACTTAGTTATCAGGTAGGAAATAGAATGTGTATATGTGGGTAAATTGTAAGTTCTTCATTAGCAGGATAGTTTCCTAATCATAGCAGAAAAATACTGTTAGATATTAATGTAATCCACACTTAAAGGAGTGACAAGTTCTTGGTAAGTTTTATCACATTAAATATTAAAATACTGTAGACTCTATTATAATTCTTGCATTGCAAAAGTTTTTTTTTTTTTTTTCCTCCTGGAAACTAGATCTCTTTTATACAAAGTCAAATTAGGAATTAAATTCCTATATTTAAATACAATTCATATTTCCAAGACTAACTTACAGTTTTTAAATATTAAGTTTAACTTTACCATATGTAATAGGTGAAAACATACATATCACAGTACATTAAATATTAAATAAAATAATATCAAAATATAAACCTTAAGTATTTACTACCCTCAGATTACATAAGCTTACTTTAGATAACACAATATTCTTATACCGAGAGGTTTTTGATTGGATTGAACTGAGTTCTCCTTAGTTATTTAGGGAAATGTTGTGTTAGGGTGTTAGGTTAGTCGTATTCCTCAGTTCTGTATTGATGTTTCTTTATTAAGATGCTTTGGTCTGAAACGGCAGCTAAATTTAAAGTAGGCTGAGATATCTTTGGATTTAAGAATAAATTACTCTGGAGCACTGAAGACCTAAATATTAAATGAAAGCTGAAGTGCGCATGGGTCGGAGAGAAGATGGAATTTATCATTATACTAGTCTTCATAAAGGGATTCTTGGGCAGAGTTTAATTAAGAAAGAATCAAGGGAGGCCAGGTCTTTAGCTGTGTTCTTACTCTAGATAAAAATCACACAAACATGGTAATATTAAAAAAAAAAAATCAAGGAGTGACTACACACTGCAGAATGACCAGCCTGGGCTCTGCTACTTTTGAATAAAAAACTCAGGTCATGAAGTTGGAGAATTTATATATATCCTTTTCAAAATATATGCCTTTACAAAAGTGTGTGTGTGTTGAAAAGGCAACATTTCTCCTACAAAGTTGTTTTTATTAATTCAAAGTGGATATAGTGTAGTTAATTAGCTAGGGAATACAATGCATACTGTGAACTGTTGGTTATACGTGATCATGGTGAGGAGTGTCTCTATAAGGTTGACTGTACAAATGACTGTACATGCCACATGGGGATACATAGCTGCTTGCTTAGAGTTATGATAGTGTACTCAGCTGGTGGTAAATTTTTTGTTTACCTTTTTGGGTTGTGAGCCAACTGCACTGTAATTTATGTTAATTTGTGCTTTTAAAAAAGTCTTCAATTTTGATTATAAGGGGGTGAGAGATGACAAATATGCATATATCATATGCTGTTGATGAAAGGCCAATTAAAAAAAAAAAAAAAAAACCAAATTCACTGCTATCGAGTCAATTCTGACTCATAGTGAGCCCTCATTGGGTTTCCAAGGCGGTTTCTGTACAGAAGTAGATTGCTCAATCTTCCTTCTGAGGAGTGGCTGGTGGGTTTGAACCGCTGGCCTTCTGGTTAGTAGTCAAATGCCTTAGGTGCTATGCCACCAGATTCTTAAGAGTAAAAGCCATATGGAGCTAACCTAGTATTTTCTCAGTAATAAGTAGATTTTAGGAGCTCTGGTGGTGTAGTGCCTAAAGCACTTGACTGCTAACCAGAAGGTTGGTGATTAAAACCCACCAGCTATTCCACGGAAGGAAGACCGGACAGTCAACTTTTGTAAAGATTTACCACCTCAGAAATCCAAAGGGGGTCTCTATGAATCAGAATCGACTTGATGGTAGTGAGTTTGGTTTTGGTAATATAAAATAGTTCGTTTTTGAAATTTGAGTTACTTCTTTATCCCTTTAGGAACACTATATCTAAATTGTTATAGCCATGCAGATTGTGCAGTTAGTTGTTGTTGATCTTTACAGCAGATGAAATAACTGGCATTAGCTCATAAAAGAATCAATTCCCTTAAATTTAGAAATATGTATCAACTTGTTTTGGCAAGCATTTTATCCTTCCGTTTCCTGCTTACCTTAGTATTTAAATTTATCTTGCAGCATCATATAGTAACAGTAGCCTTTTAGTATTTTAATTTTTTCTTGACTTTAATTTTTATCTGGAGTTCAAAATACTTGTTGTTGTTAGCTACTGTCAGGTCAGTCCCCAACTCATGGCAACTCCATAAACAGTGGAACGAAACACTACATTGTGCTCTGTAGGGTTTTCATTGACTGATTTTCATAGGTACATCACCAGGCCTTTTTTTCCTAGCTTGTCTTAGTCTGGAAGTTCCACTGAAAACTGTTTAGCATCATAGTAACATGCAAGCGTCCACTGACAGACAGTTAGTGTCTACAAATGAGATGTATTGATGGGAAATCGATTGGATCTCTCACATGGGAGCTGAGAATTCTACCACTGAACTACCAATGCCTCATAAATACTTAATAAATACTTAGTACTGTGACACATATAAAAGAAACTCTGGTGGCACAGTGCCTAAGGCATTTGACTGCTAATCAGAAGGTTGGTGGTTCAAATGTGCCAGCTGCTCCACCAAAGAAGATGGGGCAATCTACTTGTGTAAAGATTTATTGTCTCAGAAACCTGATAGGGGTCTCTGTGAGTCGGAATCAACTCGATGGCAGTATTTTTTTTTTTTTTTTAAATGACACATATGGTAAACTTATATGATATTTTAACATGAAACATCAACCTACTTTTTAAAAGAATGTGTGTGTGTGTGTGTTGTTAAGATTTGAAAAATATGGAAGAGACAAATCCATTATTTGAGACAGTTGATTTTAAGTTCTTCCTCTTTTAAAGTTTGACTTGGTATGTGTCACTTTATTTTACCTTACTTAAATTGGCAGTATATAGTTTGAATCTATGCATTTGAGTCTCTTACCTCATCTAAGATGCCAAAAGCAATAAACTTCTTTATCATGTACCTTCCCTTCTCTTTTGAACCATGGCTTTGTAACAGAAATAACAGATACAGGCAAAATCCAGGAACAGCTGTTTTATTCCTCTGTGTATTACAGTCTAAGCACTTCCTTCTATTTTGGAGACTGTAATTTTCAATGCCAGTAACAGTACCTTCTAAAGGAGCAGACATTGACAAGTGCCATCCATTTAACAGGTGCTGCCTTATCTGATTCTTTCTGATGAGTCCAGAGTCTTTGTCTTGAGTTCAATTTAGTGAAAGAAAACCTTAATGGCTGCCATTATATTATTCAAGTAACCAGTTAAAAAATGAGGAGACAGAAATGCTTTCTTGTATCTTCCTTGGTGGGTTACATTTAGGAGGCCCAGTTACACAGAAGGTTCAGTTGCTAGTGATCTCAGTTCCTTCAATGTATTTGTCTACTTCTTAAAGCAAGGTTGGAAGCATAACCAAAACAGACAACAAATATTGTTTCTCTTACATGGATGGTTAAAACACACACACACACACACACACACACAACCCCACTGTGGTAGAGTCAATTCTGACTCATAGCAACTCTATAGGACCAAGTAGAGGCCCCCACAGGGTTTCCAATGCTTAAACGTTTATGGAAGCAGACTGCCTCATCTTTCTCTCATGGAGTGGCTGGTGAGTTTGAACTGCTGGTTGGCAGCTGAGAAGTTTAAATACCGCACCAACAGTTTTTCAAACATTCACAAATGGAATTAGGTTACACTCAGAATTTTTTATAACTTGATTAGGCTTCACAAAACAGCAACAACAAAAACTCATTGCCTGGTTGACTCATGGAGACCCTATGTGTGTCAGAATAGAACTGTACTCCATAAAATTTTCTATAGTTAATTTTGGGGGGAGTAGATAACCAGGCTTTTCTTCTGAGGCACCTCAAGGTAGACTCAAACCTCTAACCTTTCACTTAGCAGCTGAGTGCAGTACTGTTGGCACTACCCAGGGACATGGATTTGACTTTGTTGTTGTTGTTAGCTGCTGTGGAGTTGGCTCTGACTCCTAGCGACCATATGTACAACAGAGCTAAACTCTGCCTGGTCCTGAGCCATCCCACAATCCTCACTATGCTTGAGCCCGCTGGGTTCTTAACCATAGGTTGAACCAGATGCTTTGCAGACACTCTAAAACACCACTATGCACGCTCCTTCCACAGATGCCCAGAGACTACTTAAGACTTGCTGAATCAGACTCTCCACTTGTGGTAGAGAAGGATGGGGTCCAGTCAGTTCTTTCCCCTGAAAGATTCCCAAGTGAGTCTGGCCTGAACCACTGAATGTTTCTGGGAGGAGTACATGTTTCCACTTGAAGAAATTATGCTCTGGAAAAGTCCAGTGACTTCCTGAATATTATACAGCCATTTAGTGGCAGGTATGAGATAAGTAGGGAGCCCTGGTGGTACAAAGGTTAAGTGCTCAGTCATGGACTGAAAGACTGGCTGTTGGAACCCACCCAGCAGCTCCGTGGTGGTGAGACCTGGCGATCTGCTTCTATAAACATTACAATCTGGAGACCCCCTATGTGGAAGTTCTCTTCTCTCATGTGAGGTTGCTGTGAATCAAAATAGGCTCGAGGGCACCTAATATCAACATGAGATAAGAACCCAGTGATGCTTGAGTGAGTATATATTATACGTGCTCACCCCAGTGAGAAGTTAGGAGCATAGTGGCTTAGAGACCTGTGAATGCCATGTACCTGAGAGTGATAGGTGTGGTTTGGTGAGCTGGCAAGCATGTGCTTGGTTGATGTTTAGGTGAAGCCATCTCCAGCTGTGCAGGTGTGACTGTGATTGGAGACAGGAGACAAGCCACCACCTATTGCTCATATTCCCATGCAGAATACTTTCTTTGACTCCACATTAAAGTCAATATGGAAGTATCTAACCTGGTCACTGATTAAGGATCTCTTAGTCCCTCTAATACAAAGTGTGGGTTTGTTGAGAACGTTTTTTTGACTTTTGAGTATTTTTCTGTAGAAATCTTTGAAGTAGGCACAGTACTTTTGCAGAAAGTATGTGTGTACACATACACCTACAGACAGTCCCCAACTCATTCGAATTATGACAAACCACACTTAGGACCATTTGGGTTTTTTTTTTTTTTGAGGGGGGATGCATCGTATTGTTAGCAATATGTACTACATACAGTGTTGCAGCATGTAATTTACTGATGTCCTTCTCAAATATTCGCTCACAGCTGTTCAATGTTATGATTTATAATGATACTGATAATAAAAGGCAATTATAATGAAAACTAAAAAAAAGAAATATTTGATTTATGGTAGAACCAACTTACAATGGAATCATCAGAATGGAACCCCATCTTTAAGTTCAGGACTGCTTGTGACATATGTGTGTTTGTGTGTGTGTGTATATATGTATGTGTGTGTTTATTTTTTTTTGTCATAGATTTTTTACTTTTATCAGAGACTTGAAAGTCAAACTTCCAGTAAATTACATTGGAATCTATTTCGTATCTATATTTGAAGACTATCTGATGAGTTAGACATCCTACATAGAATATTCTTTTAAAAAAATCACATTTTGATGCTGATACTTTTTTTAAAAATGCATTTTATTGAAATATAATTTATGTACAGTGAAATACACAAAACTAAAGTGACATGGGTCAATGCATTTTTTTTTTTTTTTTTTTTCAGTGTTTCCTCCCCTCCCCTTCCACCCCTGGCAACCAACAAAGAAAGTTTCCCTTCATATATAAACCTTTCCTTGACCCGGCACAACAACTTACTAATACTATATTTGTCCTTCTGTGATTGACTTATTTCACTCAGCATAATGTCCTCCAAGTTCATCCATATTATGTGGTGTTTTGCAGACTCTACATTGTTCTTTAGTGCTGCATAGCATTCCAGTATGTGTATGTACCATAGTTTGGTCATCCACTCTTCCGCTGGTGGGCATGTAGTTTGTTTCCATCTTTCTGCTATTGTAAATAGTGCTGCAGTGTACATGAGTGTACATGTATCTGTTCCTGTCCTGGCTCTCATCTCTCTAGGATGTATACCTAGTAATGGTATTGCTGAGTCAAATGGTATCTCCAATTTCAACTTTCTAAGGAATCGCCATATTGCTTTCCGCAGTGGTTGTGTCACTTCTTCACAGGCCCACCAGCAGTGTATGACAGTCCCAGTCTCTCCATATCCCCACCAGCATTTGTTATTTTCTGTCTCATTGAACCTTGCCATCAGTGCTGGGATGAGATGGTATATCTCACTGTTGTTTTGATTTACATCTCTCTAATGGCCAATGACTGAGCATCTTTTCATGTATTAGCTGACCACCTGAATACCTTCCTTGGTGAAGTGTCTATTCATGTCTTCTGCCCATTTTTCAATTGGATTGTTAATTCCTTTGGTGTTGAGGCATTGGAGTTTTCCATCAGTCTTAGAGATACGTCCCTTGCCAGATATGTAATTATTAGCAAATAGGAATTTGTTGCTGTCATTTTTGTCACGTGCTTTTTCATTGTGTCGATTTCTTTGTTCCATATAATTTTCTGTGCTGAGCTCATTTTGTTTAGGAATCATATTATCACTTTCTTCATTGCTATTATTTTAGTATTTGCTGAATGTTTATGCTGTTCCTCTTTTTTATTTTGATGTGAAGGTTTATAATTTTTCTTTGAGGTTACCCTGTGATTTATAGTTTTCTTCCCAAGTGTAGAACAGTCTGTTCTATCTTGTAGTTGTCTTGACTTCCTTACCATTTAGAAGTTCTATAATGACACAGATGTTTTTCCCTCTTTTTGGTTTGTAGTTGTCCTCATTTGTCAGTTGGTGTCTTTGGTTCCCTGTTTACAATCTTGTAGGTTTATTTACTTTGGATACTTCCATAGCTGGGTTGATTTCTGGGTTATATCATGATGTGTGTTAATGATCAGTTGTTTTTGACTGTTGTTGCTTCTCTGTCCAAAGGGCTCCCTTTAGATGCTGATGCTTTTAATAAATCAAAATATGGGGGAAATAGATATTTCATGAAGGATCCTGTTACTTTTATTTAGTTTCAAGCTAATTAATATCTCCTTGTCCTTTCCTAAGGTGGTGTGGTGGTAGTGGTGGTGTAGGGGTTAAGGCATTTGGACACTAACCAGAAGGTCAGTGGTTCAAACCCACCAGCTACTTCCCAGAACAAAGATGAGGCAGTCTGCTATACAGCTTTGGAAACCCAAGAGGGTTGCAATGAGTCAGAAACAACTCGATGGCAGTGAGTTTGGGTTTGGTTTTGTCCTCTCTTAGGATGCTTAGTTTTGTTAGTAATTACATCTGTTTTTTTTTCTTCTCCCCCTTCTCTTTTCTATCTCCCTTTTAGAATGTAAGTTTTTTCTCTTATATTCATTGATGTATCCCCATCACCTAGAACAATGCGTGGCACATATTAGGCATTCAAATATTTGCAAAATGAAATAATACCCAAAGTGTCTTTGCCTGGAATAGGGGCCTTAAAGTGCAAATACATTTTTGAAGGTTTCTAATGTGTTCTCTTCTGCCTGTATTTGAAGACATTTATTTCCAGAGGCACAATAATAAAATTACTGTGAAGCTGGCTCTGGAGGAAGAGAATTCTTCCTTTCTCTTGACTCTTCCTTGATTTGTAACTCTTTCTTGAAGCTTCAAAAATAGATGTGAAATGTGGATCTAGACTGACTTTCTAATTCACATCTCTGTGGAATGGTAGTAAAATTGCTGTGACTATGATGAAATCACATCACTTCTGCTAAGCAAGTTAGAGTAGGAATACCTGTAAGATCGAATTACAATGAATACTATATCTGAAAGGAAAGGATTCTATGTAGAAAGGAATTTTTATGCTGGTAGAAACAATTGTTTTTGTTCTTGACAGAAGTCAAGGAACTTCTACAAAATGAGGCTTCTCTAGTTACTTCAGGAGCCTTCATTGCTTTTGTTTGCTATCTTTCTAGGTGAAGAGCTAATTGGTTCTTAGTTGCAGAGCTGTTTTATTACTTTTGATCTGTTAATAACTAGTAGTTACTCCTTAGCTTATCTTTCAGGGTAACCATTCCAGGCCACCTGAGGAAATCCCATTTCCATTATTAATGTATCCAAGAAATTAAAAGATAAAAGACAGATGTGGCCACTTTAATGTGCCCTGCATTTTCTTACTTTGTTTTCAGAAAATCCCTCTTCTCCACTCCCCTTACTTGATTTTGAACATTAAAATAGCAGTTTTTTTTTTTTTTCCGGACCCCAGGATGGAAAATGGAGTTTATTATGATGTATCGATTTTTAACAAAGTCCATCACAGTGTAACTGGTGTGTCTTGTGGAACTGAAAAGTAAACAATGGCTATAATGGCTGATTTACACTGTGCTTAATTTATCAAGACCAAGTCCACTTAGGCTGCAGATGGGGCTGTAAATCTTTGGACTCCTCTATTTGGGCTGGGGTAAAATGATAAGTACCCCAGATTTATCTTATTCCACTAATATGTGAATACTTTCATATGAGAATACCTAATATAAATATTTCTCAAATAGGCTGGATACAAAATTATTTTAAGTAATTATGCTTTTTTTTCAGTGCCAGAGGTAACCAGAAGACTGGCGGTTCAAACCCACCAGCCACTCCTCGGAAGGAAGGTTGGGCAATCTACTTCCGTAGTGATACTGCCTCAGAAACCCAAGGAGGGGTCGCTATGAGTCGGTTTTGACTCCATGGCACATAACAACAACAGAGCCTCTCAAATAAGTTATCTTCTTTTTCTTCTTCTTCTCTGGCACAGTGTTCTGCTCTTGGCTCAAGAGCATTGTAGCCTCAAATTAGTGCATTACTGTTAGTGTAGCCATAGTGAGTGCTTTTGCAGAGTAAAGCACCTTTGGTCTTCTGACCACCACCCTCTGGTTGCTTGTGGATGTTGATAAATGTGTTTTAGAAACACTATAGAATGATATTTGCAGCACAGTTCATTCCTTCTTTAGCAATGCAATTATGATTTTCTGTCTATTGGCATTATTTTAAGGAGCTCTGGTAGTGTAGTGGGTCAGGCATTTGACTGCTAACCAGAAGGTGAGTGGTTCAAACCCATCAGCTGCTTTGTAGGAAGAAGATAAGGCAATCTACTTCTGTAAAGATTAACAACCTTGGCAACCCCACGGGGGTTGCTAGGAGTTGGAATCAACTTGGTGGCAGTGGGTTTTTTTTTTTTTTTTTTTGGCAAGGGGTGGATTATATGAACGGAAGGATTATTTCTACCAGCTACCTAGGTTTGTCCCTGATGATTTATTTTTTTTTTCCACATTTGGATTCCATTTTGGGATTTCCCAGTTTCTCAACCCATGTATTGATAATCATGTTATGGGTTAGCTGTTTATAATTAAATTTATGAAGTTCCTGAAAGGTCTGGACTAGATTTTTTTTTTTTTTTTTCTTGGTGAGTAGTTGTGGAGAGTTCAGTGTGCAAATCACAGTCTGGATCCAAATTAGGTCTAAACAAGGTTTGGTTCAAAATTTTAGTTTTTGGAACCATCAATCCCATAGTATGTGTGTGTGTGCTGTGTTCCCCCTTTCCCGATGAGGGAGGAAGGATGAAGTTACGGTACTCAGAAGTACAACAAGTGAGGATTCCTTCACTGGACAATAGGAGGTAATAGGATCAATCTGTTTCTCATTATGGACTCAGGTTTTTGTTGAGTAATTCCAATAGTGCCATCTAGAGTCTAATAATATTATTGAATTAACTTTTCAGCTTTAACCCTGTGTAGAAAAACTTTGATTCTTAGATACTTTCTATTTTACCAATCATGACCCGAACCAATAGGTAATGGCAATCAACAGCAGTTTCTTGCTACTTGATTAGCCAGCTAGTTAGTGCAGATTGTGGGGGTACATATGCTAGAATTTTTAAAAATCATCTCCTAGCTTATTTGAGTTGCTATTATCTGTTTTGATGCAAAAGGAGCTCTGGTGGTATAGTGGTTAAGACCTTTGGCTGCTAAATAAAAAGGTCAGTGGTTTGAACCCACCAGTCACTCCTTGGAAGAAACATGAGACAGTCTACTTCTGTAAAGATTTACAGCCTTGGAAACCCAGCAGGGGGTCACTATGAGTCATAATTGACTCAGTGGCAGTGGGTTTTGAATTATTTTGATGAATGCAATGTGGAAATCTTACTTATTAATAACTTCAAGAAATTATATGAGGTAGAGAAAACTTTGCCAGGCAAATTTTCTTTTTACTTAACAACAATAGCAACAACAAAAACTTTGTTGTGGTATTACTGTGTTGGTTCTACGTATTAGGATGCCTTTCCTGGAAGTACTCATTTTGTCTTTTTGGCATTCTCTCACACTCTTGCTTGCTCTGTCTTTAGGTATGTATCTACCCCCACACACTGATGTAGTTTATGAAGCAGTTGTACACAGTCTATCAGTTCTGTATAAGCCATTATGGCAGAGTAGTCAGAGTATGATTAAGAACTCAGAAGTGGTTTAGTGGAGCATATTCAGTATAGCAAGTATTGCGAGGCTGGTGCAAGACTGGGCAGTGTTTTGTTCTGTTGTACACAGGGTTGCTATGAGCTGGAGCTGACTCAACAGCCTCTAACAACAATGACAATATTTTGCATGGAAAGACTTGCTTGAGATGTACCTCTTACTGGCATTGCCTGGGATGATGGACTGTGGTAACTACCAGTTTGGCTATGAAAAAGTTTTGATTGCACCTGTTACTGCTACGAACATTGACATAACCAAATAGGGTAAACAGAACACTCTGTAAGTGGACAGTGAAAAGTTTAGTGGATGTGTAGAAGAATGACATATCTTTAAAATGTTTGAAATGCCTAGAACCTGTCAGCCATGGGTCACAAAGAGCGAGCCAATCTCTTGTATTCATTATGTCTGTCACATCGGTGTTTGTCTAGACATAGATGTTTGGGACTAGAGAAAGTATATTCATCTCCAACGGCTACTGTAACAGAGTGCCACATACAAGGTGGCTTAATACAACAGAAATTTATTCTCTCACAGTTCTGGAGGCTAGAAGTTGGAAAGCAGGATATATCAGCAGGGCACCACTCTTTCTGGAGATTCTCAAGGAAGATCCTTCCTTGCTTTTTCTACCTTCTGGGGGCCCCAGGCATTCCTTGGCTTGTGGCAACATTACTTCAGTCTCTGCTTTCACATGACCACCTTCCCTCTGTGACTCTCTCTGTCTCTTCTCCTCCTCTTGTAGGGACATCACCGTAAAGCAACTTGGGCCCACCCTAGTGATCTCATCTAACTACATCTACAGGGACCCTATTTTCAAATAAGGTCATATTCATAGGTACCAGGAATCAGGAATTCAGCATATCAGAATGATAATATTATGTAAATGAATAAAACAAAACAAAGAAATAATTGATCATGGAGAAAGGACCAAACAGTTTCTTTGAGCCACTCTGAGAGCTCAGCTAAGGAGCTCTCCAAGCCCCTGTTTTAAAGAATGTGAACATAGACCAATAGAAACATTATTCTCCTGACAAGTGTGTCTCCAATGAATCGTGGAGTGTGGCGCTCTGCCTTTTTGCATCTTAGGCCTGGAGTCATACTCACAAGTCAAAATAGATGAATCTGGCCTTCTCCCCACGATGCTTACCTCGAGGATCTAGATGTGAATTCTTCTTTCTGATCAGGACTTTTAGGATGGAAGGAAGGTGCTTTCTTGATTGCTCCTCATGCTTCCTGGTAGTGAACATTTCTTGTTATTAGCTGCCGTCTGTCGGATTGGCCCTTGATTCATGGCAGCCTCATGAAACTATGCTTTTGTGTGAGTATGGCAAATTCTATTATTAAAAAACCTAAAAAAGAGTTTTTAATAATTACATATTTTAAATATTAGATGGAATCTTAGAAATAATCTTATGTGGCTCCCTCATTTCATGGAAGAAACCCTGACCCAGGTGTTGTTGATTTGCCCCTGTCCTATAGCTTTTGTTGAAGGCTGTCCTGGGGAGCAGGCTTCCTGATTGCTTTATCTGTTCTCCTTACTCTTTGTTACCTATTTGTTTTTTAAAGATGAAATTCCATAGGGTGCAATGATAGCACCTATGGGGTTTTTGTTGGCTGATTTTCAGAAGTAGATCACTAGACTGCACATGAGGTACATTGGCTGGGAATCGAACCAGGGTCTCCAGCATGGAAGATGAGAATTGTACTCCTGTACAACCAGTGCCCCCAAAGAACCTTTATGCAGCACTACTTGGATAAGATTCTCTGCCATTGGCACTTAGGAAGGGCTTGATGTGTGGTGCAAGCCTCTTAACCTATGACATCGCATTTCCTTGTCAGAAAAGGCATACAGTTCTGCAGTGAGAATGTTCTTTTCTCCATTGATGGAAAGGTTGAGTAACCTTTCCAAGCTGTGATAGGTGCTCTCACATCAGCGATTCCTTCTTTCCAGATCACTGAATCTAGGTGAAGGCCAGTAGGTCATAATCCAGGTCCAACCGTGGCTGTAGATGAATAAATAGATCATACCCCTTGTCTCTGGGAGCTCTGGTAGCATAGTGGCTAAGATACTTGCCTGCTAACCAGACGGCTGGTGGTTCAAACCCACCAGCCACTCCTCCTCGGAAGGAAGGTTGGGCAATCCTACTTCCTTAGTGATACTGCCTCGGAAACCCAAGGAGGGGTCGCTATGAGTCGGGTTTGACTCGACGGCACACAACAACAACAACAACAACAACACCTTGTCTCTATTTCCCCTTTTACTCTATGCAAAGATGAGTAGACTTAATGGCTACTCCTTCCTGTGTATGATCTCCACAGAAAATAGGTTTCACCCACTTTTCCTACTACCAGTTGGCTAGGTATTGATTAACTTCTTAAGGGGACCAAAGTAGTGGTTAGCCAGTTGCTTTTTCTTTCATGAAATGTTAGCAATTTCAGGCCTGGGGGTAGGGAGGCTTTAAACAGGTCTGTTCAGTTTTAAAAAAAAAAATGACACTTGTTTTATATGAATGTCTCAGATTTCTTTGTAAATTTATTTTAAGATATTTGAAAGGAAGTGTCATTTCATAGTAAACTGTTCTTTTAATAGTTACAGGTGAATAATCTATTAGCTTGGTCAGCATTTGGGGTACATGACAAGCATCCTTTTGTTCTCTTGTCTAACAGCTCGAGTAACTATAGTTTCAATTAAAAAACAGATTTATACTTGAGATTCCAACTATATCCTGAAGAGCTATGTTATGTAAAAAGATGAAAATCTCTCAGTTACACAAAATCCTCTTCTTATTTCTACCAATCCAATGAATCATCATCCTAGCCCTTCTGCCACACGTAAAAAGGAAGTTTAGGTGGATAAGTTAATGTGTGAAAGAACATATCTATTGTCAGTTCATTTTTTTTTAAAAATTTACCTTTATTTGGGTCACTAGTTCACTGGTAGCTTCTGGTGTTCAGTGCCAGCATTGAATATGAGGGGCAAGTTGGGATGGTTTAAAAGATTGTAACAGAGCTCAGTAGTTCTGTGTCATGTTTTAAATGACTCCCAGCCTAGCAGCTGAGCATGGCTTCTGTCAAGTGACTTGTCTCTGTGTTCCTGCAGTCCAGGACTTGCTATCATATGTAGTACTGATTGAGTCTAGTGTTGGCAGTTTCAGCCATGTCTGCCTAATGATTGCTGAACCAATACTTTATAACCCTGAGGATTGTCTGCCTAGATGTTCATTGGTGTGTATTTGGGTTAACAAGTGAATGACAAATACACTGTGTTCTCAAATTCGTCTTCATTTTGCCCAATATTGCCGTACATTTTAGCAGCTGCAAGTTCAGGGCTACCGGGAATGGCTACCAAGGTTGTGCCCTGAGGCACCACTCCTAGAAAGCATGGTGGGGGCAGATTAGTACATGATTATTTTCATTTGTTTAAAGCAAGCAGAAACCAAACCCACTGCCATCAAGTGGATTCCAATTAATAACGACTCTGTAAGACAGAGTAGGACTGCCCCACAGGGTTCCTAAGGCTGTAAATCTTTGCAGAAGACTGCTTCATCTTTCTCCTGCTGAGCAGCTGGTGGGTGAGACCCACTGACCTTTTGATTAGCAGCTAAATGCTTTAACCACTGTACCACCAGAGCTCCTCATCTGTTTAAAGTTCCTTGTCTGTTTAAAGTATCTCTAAAAATACTCCTGTTAAAAATGCATTTTGTGTTCTAAAATTTTATAGTAAGTTTTAAATTGCCTATCTTTAGAGAAGAATATACATATGATGTGGGCATATATGTAGATATTATGTGTGGTGCTACCAAATGTCTGTCTTGTGATCAGCCTGAATTAAAATCAAGGAAACTTTTAGAAATGAATTGCAAATATTGCAAGTTATTTCCCTCCAATTATGGAGTCAAGAGAGAAATATACCCATGGGGAAGGGTTTAGGAGGAAGCTGCAAGTAATACGTAGCCACATTTGGCTGTTAAATGGTCAAAACGGAAATTGGACTTTCTTGACAATTTGACCTTATGTAAAATAATACTTATATATTATTTCAACAATAGCGGAAGGTTTGGGGAAAATAAGTGCATTTTGAACTAACGTTTGCCCTCCAAAGATAAGATAAAAAATGCTAATTCTAATTTGTGGCTGATATAAATAATCTTTGCACGGACTGCATTTACAGTAGAACATATAAGTCTGAGAAGCAGTATGTTAATGCAAATTTTAATACAAGTGTCTATATAAGGACATTGGGTTTGTGATTTATAACCACTAGATGGTGTGGCTTCGTTATAAAGTTTCTAATCAGACGCGTAATTTAGGGACTGCAGGAAGAAAAAAGTTGGGTTTTACTTAGTTATTTAGTGATGAATAAATTGGAAATTATCAATGCTATTCTAAGTGGAGAATACCTGGATGGTACAAATGGTTTTAAACACTTGACTAGTAACCAAAGAGTTGGTGGTTCAGACCCATCCAGAGACACCTCAGAAGGAAGGCCTGGCAATCTGCTTCTAAAAGGCCACAGCCAAGCCTACAGAATAGGTTTTTTCTGCATACCTGGGCTTGTCTGTGAGTTATAATGGACTCAAAATTAACTAACAACGACAACATTCTTAGTGACCCTTGGTCTTTTTTTTTTTTTTTAAGTGGAGTCATTTTTACCATGATATTAAAATGAAAATGTTCATTTGATTCAAACAGTGGAGGCAATCAAAAGTGATCCAGACTTGCACTTTAAAGAACAGAATGATTAATACCTTTATTCATTTAAGCCGTTGTATTCTTGATTTAAATGTTCCTGTGTATCATTTAGCACAGTGCCATGAACAATTAAGAAACAGCCTCTGGGTGCAATGACATAAGTAATTCCTTTACAATACTTCCTCCTCCTCCTCCTCAAAAAGTGAAGGAAATGAACACTGTTGGCAAAATATTAATTATTAAAGGGGGGCGATAGCTACATGGGGAGTTCATGAAACTATGCTTTTGTGTGAGTATGGCAAATTCTATTATTAAAAAACCTAAAAAAGAGTTTTTAATAATTACATATTTTAAATATTAGATGGAATCTTAGAAATAATCTTACGTGACTCCCTCATTTCATGGAAGAAACCCTGACCCAGGTGTTGTTGATTTGCCCCTGTCCTATAGCTTTTGTTGAAGGCTGTCCTGGGGAGCAGGCTTCCTGATTGCTTGATCTGTTCTCCTTACTCTTTGTTACCTATTTGTTTTTAAAGATGAAATTCCATAGGGTGTAGACTTAAGCCAAGGATTATGTGTGCTCTGGTATTGCATATGTATTTACTATTAAAATGGATTTCATAGATAAATTCTAATCAATAGATTAGTATAAATTAAATAAATATACTTTGAAAATAATGTCCTATACAAATGTAGCACTAGTGCTAGGCCCAATCATTAATGATCTCTCTCTCAATTTTTTTAAATGTATAATTTTATTTATTTTGTTGCTCTTGAAAATAGCTTTGTACTGTTGAGCACACTTGATTTTCACAGCTCTGTGAATGGGCACTATTATTTTCTCCATTTTATGGATGAGGATATCGAAGCCCAGCGGTAATGTGCTAGGATTAAGCGATTCTATCTTGGTTCCCATACAGCTTTTATACTCTGCTTTGCAGTGCTGGCCAATGCCGTGCAAGCAGCATTTCTCCTCTGTCGCTGTTCTCTGTTAGAGGCACTAGAGGGAGGCTGAAAGACAGGAGCCAGGGGTTCTTATTTATCCTCCCGTGTTTGCAGTTTCTGTCCTCATGTCTCAGCAGAGGTCATTCACTTGGAGAGTGGCAGTCTATTCTAGATTTCAGCTTTTTTTTTCCTGGTATCCCCAGAACTAGAACCATACCCTGCGCCTCCTGCTCAGGTGTCCCAGCATCAGCTCTGTCAAGTACCTCCTCTGAGACCCCAGGGAACTACCCCAGTGGCAGTGCCCCCTCCTCAGAGGGCTGGGCCCCACCTTCGTGAAATCCTTCTGCTAAACTCCTGACAGACCAGCCCTAGTGTGTGGCACCTTCCCCTCAGAGATTTCAGTGCTACCTCAATGAGACCCTTTCATCCAAGCTTGTAAGTTCTGAACATCCCAATATTTTTGTTTCCGCAGCTCCAGGGCTGGTAGCTGCTTCTGACAGTGCACCTGTTTCCCCCCCACACCCCACACCCCGATTCCTTATATTAAATTCCCTGGTGTGATCTCTGTTCTCCTGACTGGACTCTGATGGTATTTTGGGGTATAGGAAATACTTTCCAGGATTAATCGAAGCAAATAGTAAAATTATTTGCAAACTTTGCTCTGAGTAATACTGTAATTTAAAAGTAGTATCTATTGTTGTTGTTCATTGCTTTTGAGTCAATTCCATCTCATAGTGATCCATGTATGCAGAGTAGAGAGCTGCACTCTGTAGGAGTTTCAAGGCTGTGACCCTTTGTAACGGATCCCTGGTTGTGCAGTGGTTATAGCACTTGGCTACTAACTGGAAGGTTGATGGTTTGAAACCACCAGCCACTCTGTGGGAAAAAGATGTGGCAGTCTGCTTCCATAGAGATTACAGCCTTCAAAACCCTATGGGTCAGTTCTACTCTGTTCTACAGGGTTGCTGTGAATTGGAATCCAATCAGGGGTAGTGGGTTTTGTTTGATTTTCGGATTTGACCTTTTATAATCAGATCACTGGGCACTTCTGTACGAGGCACTTCCTTCTAGTTAGTAGTCTGGCACTTAACTGTTCGTGCCACCTACAGAGCCCTAAAGTAGTAAATACAGTTATTAATTAAACCAATTGGTAAAGGAGGGCATCATGTTTGGTGAAGTAGAGGGCCAATAAGGGTAAGGGTGATATCATGGAAATGGATTGGGACAGTAGCTGCAGTGGTGGATTCAGACATGCTGGCAGTCCTGAGGGTGTTGCGGGACTGGGTCTTGATTCGTTCTGTTGTACATAAGGCCGCCACATAAGTTAGAATCGATTTGATGTCAGCTAACAGCAGTTATTAATTAGTACAAATACACATTTTCACATATTTACCACACAGGGTATAAAGCCTAAATCCTTTTTTATTTGTAAATCACATGATGCCGCTTTTTCATCTCCAGAAAGCTGGAAATGAAGCTGAAGGGAAAGCAGGAGGTAGAAGCAATGTGTTAATTAATGCAATCTTGTGGCTTTTGGGCAAGATGCTGATCCAATTAAAATAGAGTATCAGTAAATTTTAATGGCATCCAGATAGACTTCTTCCTCTTCTTTTTTTTGAGAAAATATTTTGTCATCAGATGAATTTCACACCACCACAAACTCCATTGACTCAGTTCCTCTCTTCCTCCCTCCTCCTCCTTACCCCAAAGTTCAAGGAACTGCGAAATGAAATTTTATAGTATGCATGTTCTTGATCTGGCTTTTCTTATTTTGCTTTTGCCAAGGCCCTAAAAGACCTGGGCATAACTTGCCAAAGTTTAGGGTTAAAGTTTGCATGAGAACATAATTCTGAGTAGAGTAAAATGTTGAAAATGTGACAGCTTGTCTATCCCCCTCCCCCCCACCCCTTAGGCACAGTTTTAAATGTTTAATAAAAGTCTGCTTCTTCACAACATGTTTACATCGAGCTTGCATGCATGCCTTAGCTTGGTGCTTATGCAATTTTTATGTAGCATCTGTTCCCAAATCCGAGCCTGCTAACAAGGCCTTCATACCGATAGCAGCAAGGACAGCGGGGAGTTGCTCTTGTCGGTTTCTGACTTCTCCTGCGGTCTTGAGTTATTATTCATAATGTAAATTCTCTCATCATTCCCAGCATGTACATAATTAATAGAAAAGACTATCCAAGGAAGTTTTGCAGCCACAAGTAGGTCACTGGTACCAGATGTTTAATTATTGTCATTAGGAAGCATTTGGAAATATCTGGTGAGCTTTCTAAAAGCAGAACAATAAGCAAATCCCTTTGGATTTTTGATGGATTGGTTCCTGTTGATGGGTTGAATTGTGTCTCCCCAAAATATGTATTGTAATTCCTAAGCTCTACACCTGTGGCTGCAATCTCTTTTGGGGACATACTGTCTTTGTTATGTCAATGAGACAGGTTTAGTGTAGGGTGTGTTTTGAGTCAGTCTCTTTTGAGGTATAAAAGAGATTCAACAAGCAAGGAGAGATGGGGAAGACACATGACACGTGGAGATCTCCAAGGAACTAGGAAACAGAAGCTAAAGAGACAAGGAGCTTTCTCCAGAGCAGAGTCTTCCCCTAGACCCAGTGCCCTGAAATCAAACTTATAGCCTCCTAAACTGTGAGAAAATAAATTTATTAAAGCTGTTCACTTGTGGTATTTCTGTTATAGCAGCACTAGAGAACTAAGACAGTTTCTTTGTATTGAATGATGATTAAAATGATCAGAGACCCGGCACTAGTGCCTTCTTCTGAACATCTGTATCAAAAAGAAGTAATAATTATGCTACAATCAATATGAAACACACGTCATTTGCCTTTTCATTTGTTCCCTGATTTGTTTCAACTGTGCCAAGTTTTAATTAATGTGCTTCAATAGTGTGAAAACTTGAGCATCTATAATTACATCTTTAGTAGCAATATTTAAAATCTTCACCAACAATATAGTTATCATATAAAATTTCCTGGAATTAAGGTCAGTTATCTGGAACCTCAAGTAAATATTGGAATAAAATATGTTCCAGATGGCTTTTTTATCTTGAAGGGTAAAAATAGGACAAGCGGAGAGAAATACCATGTTAGAGAGCAGAGAATAGATTTACAACCAGTCTGTTACCATTAGGATTTCTTATGGAGACGGTGGTGGTAAATAAATTTGACAAAGGAAGAGAATTAAAAAAAGTGCTTTACTTTTTTCTTCAAGCCCCAATTTTTATATCATAAAAATACTTTTACTTTTCACTGATGTGTGAGAGAGCTGTTCTCAAGCCATCTTTCTCAAATGTTTGCTTATGAGCTTGTGTTGAAGTGGGGGGAAAATATCCTTTTGGTGTTGAATTCAGTTCTGAGAATCATAAAGGAACCTCTGTATCTATTGCTCTTTGTTGTTTTCTCTCACGGCATTTCTTGTTACAATTAACCTTTGCTCTTTCCCTTCCTTGTGATTTGTCTTTATGGAATTTAAAGTCCTTAAAAACCTCATTTTCAAGTGTCTGGTTTGCTTTCAGATGGACTCTTTATCTCCCCCTTGTGTCCACTCTCTTCCTTGCTCTTCCCAAGGCACTTGGTAAAATAAAGTTGGCCATGTAACTTCTTCACTGCTCTGAAGAAGCCGCGATGGCCAGATTCTTCACAGTTCTCCTTCTCTTATTTGCTCTCTTCTGCATCCTGCTCTCTGCAGGTTTTGTAGTGACATCAGACACATGACCCCACATGGGTTCTGTTTGGTCAGGAAAAACAGACTAGGGCAATGCCTGTTGTGTTTTGCAGGTGTCTTAGGTTGGATTCTCTAGAGAAACAAAACCAGTGAAGTGTGTGTGTGTTGTTGTTGTTGTTAAGTGCCGTCGAGTCGTTTCCGACTCATAGCAACCCCATGCACAGCAGAACGAAACACTGCCCGATCCTGCACCAGCCCCACAATCCCTGCTATACTCGAGCCCATCATCGCAGCCACTGTATCAGTCCATCTCGTTGAAGGCCTCCCCCTCTTTCGTCGACCCTC
>NW_006921677.1:3788533-3795310 GCF_000298275.1 Orycteropus afer afer
GAAGGAAGGTTGGGCAATCTACTTCCATAGTGATACTGCCTCGGAAACCCAAGGAGGGGTTGCTATGCGTCGGATCTGACTTGACGGTGGTGAGTTTGGTTTTTGGTGTTTTATATATGTAAGGAAGTCTGGTGGCATAATGGATAAGGCATGGGACTGCTAACCAGAAGCTCAGTGGTTCAAACCCATCAACTACTCCACTGAAGGAAGATAGGGCCATCTATGTCTGTAAAGATTTACAGCCTCAGAAACCCAATAGAGGTTGCTATAAGTCTGAATCGACTTGACGGGAATGAATTTTTTTTTTTTTTTTTAATGTATGTATGTATATGTATAGGGTGTGTGTGTGTGTATCACATATATATATATATATATAGAGAGAGAGAGAGAGAGAGAGAGAGAGAGAGAGAGATTTTCTCTCAAGGAAATGGCTTGATCTGCCATCCTTTTTTGATTAGCAGCCAATGCCTTAACCACTGTACCACAAGAGTTCCTTAATTGGAGAGAAGAAAGGAGTACTTGATACAGGTGTGAACAATCAGGGAAAGACTGTGATTTCGAAAGAAGTGCAGGGGTCAAAATACCTTTTGGACCTTGGCCTTTGAAGAGAGTGTAGATGTGGAAAGGAATATTGCGTGTCCACATAAAAGAAGGCCTGGCTATTTCTAAATAGTGCAGTGTCTTCATTAGAAAATAGCTCGAGAAGAGCCAAAAAATGGAACATCCTGAAAGCCAGACATGCATGGAGTTTGCAGGAACCATGTGCCTAGTAGGTGAATGGAGTAAGGGAAACAAGAATTAAATAGGTTTGTGATTGGATTTGCTGTAGAGTATGGTATAATTTCACAATGTAGGGATTCTTATGGAATCATGAAGTTCTATTTCTGTTTCTCATCAGTCATACATGTAGTTTTCCATAAGGTCAGAGGTGTTTTTCCACAGGAAAGCAATAAGTGTATGTTGGGCTCCAGAGCACAGTATCTGGGTCACATGGCTTGGTTTGAATTACAGTTCTATTATTTATTGGCTGCATCACCTTGGACAAGTTACTTAATCTTTCAGTGCATCTGTAAAATGATATTAATAATAGAATTATCATGGGGTTGTTGTGAGCTGGAAACTGTGTGATGGTGTGTGTCACTGTATATGTGTTAGCTATTATTACTGTCATTATTTGTGTCTGCAGAGCATTCCTAGAAGCTATTAGTGGAGTTTTCTTTACGATAGTTCTTTGAACTGTTTTTCACAATTTACTGGCACTAACTGTGTTTATCTTTGCATAATTCTCATTAGAGCCATGTGATCACTTTCATATTTTTATAAAAGTTGTCAGTTTAATATTAAGGCAGTTAGAAAAGAAAAGGTGTGAATTGTTTTATTAACTTGTGTCTTGCGTGTTAATGTGATTCGTAAGCCTTCTACCATAACTGTATGTGCGTGTGTCTTCTCCTGGCCCTGCAATCACACTCTAACCGATCTAAGTCTTAGAATGTGGAATCTTCCTTCATAGGTAGGGGACCCTGTGGACACACTTCTGGTTATCTCAGGGTCCTCTGGGATGGCCTATGGCCCTAGATTCAATCTTCACATACATTTAAAAACATTTTTTATTGTTGTAAAAAAAAATATAACACAGCATTTGCCAGTTGAATATTTTTCAGGTGTATAGTTTAGTGATATCACTACATTAATCACATCGTGCAGTCATTATCCCAAATCGTTGCTGAATTTCCCTGTTACCATAAACAGACACTTACTGCTTACTAATAAGTCACTCCCCCTTTGCCTCTTCCTCCCACCCCTGGTAACCATTAATGTCCTTCAGTCTCTATACATTTGCCTGTTCTTGATATTTCATATAAGTGAGATCATGCACTATTTTCCTTTTGTGATTGACTTACTTCACTCAACATAACGTCTTCAACATCCATCCATGTAGTGGCATGAATCAGGACTTCATTTCTCTTTATGGTTGAATAGTTATTCCATTGTATGTATGCACCACATTTTATTGATCCATTCATCCACTGGTTCACATTTAGCATTGGTTATACCCATTGGCTGTTGTGAATAATGCTGCAAGGGTGTATATGTGTCGGTTTGCGTTTCTGCTTTCAAGTTTCTTGGGTATTTCTGGGTCATATAACAAGTGTATGTTTAACTTTTTGAGGAACTGCCAAACTGTTTTCCACTGTGGTTGTACCATTTTGCTTCATATGCATTTTTACATAGGTTTACCAAGTTGGTCTGAGCCCCTTCCTCCATCCCTTCAAAGTTTCTGTTCATGTTCACGGTTAGTGTAATAGTGCCTGGTATACATGTATTTTTATGTTTCCTTGTGGGACTTTTTTCCTCTCAGAAGAGAAAGTTTGTCAAAACAGAGAAGAAGATAAAAAGATATTATCTTTCATTCTTTAAACATGATAAGACTATCTCTGAGAGGGACTGAGGAAAATGGAGCCTTGAGTATGCTGGCAAAGGCAGGTGGGATCTGTCTGTGCTGAGCAAGGCCTCTCGAGGTGCCACTATGGGCCCAGAAGGACATCAGATGTCTTGAGTTAAAGTACCTGAAACTGTGACTCTTGCTTAAGCAGTTCTGCTCCCAATTATTCTTTTTTCATGAGTAACATAATTTGTTCCCTCCTATTTCCTAGAGAACAAAATCCTCATAATTTCCCCTAAAACATCTGATTATTACTCTTCTTATAAGACCCTCCAAGCCTTTATCTTGCTTAAAAGTGATCCAGGCAGACTCTTTTTTCTCTCCTCTTAAATATGTGTTTTATTTTTTTTTCTTTTTCCTTTTTGTCAAGCCATATCCCTAATCTTCTCCAGAGTTCGAAGGCTTATCATTTAAATGAGCCGTTTCATTTTAATGCTCCCACCTCATCATTCCCTTTGCTTCAGCTACCAATGTTTTATTTGAAATGCAAATCTCTCTCTAATGAACCCTCCAAAGTCTAGCCCATTTATTCCATTTGCTACTTTATAGATCAGCTCCTTCTTACAACTAAGGAATTTGCAGATTGCTTAGATATGGTCGTACTAAATCTTGGACTAATATTTTCATTCTCTAGAATTTATATGAAAGGAGCTGTGGTGGCATAGAGGGTAAGACTTTTGGCAGCTAACCAAAAGGTCAGTGGTTCAAACCCACCAGCTGCACTGTGGGAAGAAGATGGGGCAATCTACTTCTATAAAGATTTACAACCTTGGAAACTCAGTGGGGGTCACTATGAGTCAGAATCACCTGGAAGGCAGTGAGTTTGGTTTATCTGGAGAACTTACATGTGTGTCTCTTTTTCATATTTTGGTAAAGCTGTAGGCATTCTAAGAGCAGTGATGGTCTTCTTGGTAGAGGAGTGAGACACGGTCCATTCCACAAACAACGTACACTTCAGTAAGAGTACTGTTATTGTGTGAAGCTGCCCACTATATCTTATTGTCGATGAGTTGGAAGGATATTGACAGTTTTGAAGTCTTAGTGTTTCTATCATGCCCCTCTCCCCAATACACACACTTCTCTCTCTCTCTCTCTCTCTCTCTCTCTCTCTCTCTCTCTCACATATCTAGCAAACTAGATGAGTCCCTTGTTTTCTGGGCTCTAGTGTGGGGTTGTGTAAGAAAGTGCAATGAGAGAGCTCTTAATCTTCCTCAAACATCTTAAGACAACAGAGTGCCCAACAACAACAAATTAGTGAAAACTACTTGGGCCGTCATCATACTCTTTTCAGTCATCACCCCCCCCCCACATACACACACACACACAAACAAACACGTATGTAAACTATGCTCCCTGATGCTAGCCCACAGATGGAGAGTCAACATTCTGTACCTAGTGTTTAATACACATTTCAAAGAGGCAGGAAGCAGTGCTGCTATACTGTTCTCACAAGTAGAAGTAGAAAGAAAAAATTTCCTACATGTTTCTTACATGGCATCATTTAACATAACCAGGTTCTGCTCAGAAAAATGTCCACTGAGGAATTTTCCATTTAGGTGAGTACAAAAACAAACAAACAAACCCAATGCCATCGAGTTGATTCCGACTCACAGTGAGCCCCATTGGGTTTCCAAGGCTGTAAATCTTTGAGGAAGTTGATTGCCTCTTCTTCCTCCTGTGGAGCAGCTGGTAGGTTTGAACCACTGATCTTCTGGTTAGCAGCAAAATTTCTTACCCACTACACCACCAGAGCTCTTTTAGGTGAGTATGTCTGCCTAAATGAATGGTCCTTGGGAGGTACTCCGCTAGGGAGCAAGCGAATGGATATAAATCCACAGCATTTAGGATCCTGAGGACAATTGATTGTACTTTGGGGCAGCTAAGAAAATTAGAACTTAAAAGACTGATAGTAGAGACATGTCCCAAAATCATGCAAAGACAGAGGTGACTGTTTACACAAATTACTGCCAGTTTGCTTGAGAACTCAATGAAACCAGGAAATGAAAACAGCAGCCATGAATGTCAGGCTTGTGATGGACAGTGGAGGTTGAGTATTGGGGTTAGATCTGTGATAGACGTTGGGGATCGAGTATTGGCAGTTAGGTCTGTGATGAACAGTGAGGGTTGGGCCTGTGATGGACAATGGGGTTGGGAACTGGATGTCAGGTACCTGTGCTGAGGAAGGACTTATCAGATCACCATATAAGGTAGGTTCTCAGAGGTTCTCTTGAAGACTGTCATGATACTGGTTTACCTGAACCAGGGCTTGGTCAGGAAGGGGTCAGGGCTACTCCCTTTCTCAGGTGGTTGGTTGGTAGAGAACTACGTACATCAGGGCTCTAGGGCAGTGAAGGGACTTGACTAATTCCTGATGAAGCCCATACTCTCTTTACTTTATGGCAAGCTACCTTTTCTATGAGTAATTCCCTTACGTGTGGGTGGTAGAGTTGTTTTGAGAGTGGAATTCTCTCTTACAGAGAAAGTGATAGTATTGTATGCTGTTGAGTCATTTCTGACTCATGTGCCCTATAGGACAGAGTAGAACTGTTTCCTAGGTTGTGATTTTTTGTGAAAGCAGATTGCCAGATCTTTCTCCCACAGAGCCACTGGATGGGTTTGAACCACCAACCTTTAGGTTAACACCTTAGGTGGTCAGATGTCCTTGTAGAAAGGAGCACTGATTGATTGTGCTTAGGATATAAGGAAAAAGACTCATGTCTTAAGAGAAAATGTGTATCATACTCTACTCAGAACAATAAAAACTACACAAAGTTTTTGGTGTATTGATTTTTGCCGTTTGGAGCAAAAAATCTAATTTTTGTGAAAGCATAGCACCAGGAATGTTTTATTTGTGCTCTGTGGTTCCTTGCACACTGGTTGACATGTAATTCTTTTCACCCTCAGTGGCTGGGCGACTGCACGTATTTTACCACAAAAAAGGTCCAGCCAAGGTATCATCAAGTGTGCTTATTATTTACTATTTTATTTTTATTTTCCCATTTTCATATTGTTCTATGCTTTTTAACCTAACTGCTGGTAGCACATAACTTAATGAGTGAATTGACTATAGAGAATTCCTGAGAGCACACCCTAAAGGACTCTCCGTTTTTTGCTACACTTTCTCTAATCGTTTAAGCAACCTGAAAAAAGAGAAAATCCATTTTATCTTCAGGCTTCTTCCTTGCCCAGTTATGCAGCTCCTACTATATTCCCTCACACATCACTCCCAAATCTCAGGGTGTCTTGTGAGCTTTACAGTTCATATGCTCATGCAATGCCTAGTCCCTGCTCACTTAAACAATTGTCTATCAGATGTTAAGGGGGCCGTGGTAGTTTAGTGGTAGAGTGTTCATCTTTCACACAGGAAACTCAGGTTCAATTCCCGGCCAGTGCACTTCACGTGCAGCCACACCCAATCCATCAGTGGAGGTGAAGTCGGACCAAATGTGAAGCCTTGCCTGGTATACAGTCAGGCCAAAATAGTTTACACACCAAGTGATTAAGAGGAGAGAAAATTTTTTATTGCAAAGCAGCAATGCAAGGAGACAGGGACCAGTACCCAAATCTGATTCCCTGAATGGAGGTTGGGATATAGTTTTGTAAGCTTCAGGAGAGGGGGATTATACATATTCATAAAAGCTTCAGGAATTTGGGCATGAATTAACTGGGGATTGGCTGAGGCTTCCTTCACCTTGGTTTAAAGGGATAGTCGATTTTTAATGCAGTGCACTTGTGCATCAGATGAATCACATCGGCTTCCTGTTGTCAGCTGATGAGGCTTGGGCAGAGGGGAGAATGCCAGTTCCTAGCAACTTCGTTCCCGTTTGTCTCACTGTGCATGTTCCTGGCTGTTGTTGTTGTCATGTGCCATCGAGTCAGACCCGACTTGTAGCGACCCCTCCTTGGGTGTCCGAGGTAGTATCACTAAGAAGTTGATCACCCCATCTTTCTTCCAAGGAGTGGCTGGTGGGTTTGAACCACCAGTCGCTGGTTAGCAGTCAAATGCCATAGGCACTATGCTACCAGAGCTCCTGCATATCCCTGGACCAAAGTTAATTTTCAAGTTGTTTCCTGAAACACACATTAACATTATCACCTATTTCTAGGGGGAAAGCATGGGGAGGATATGTAAATTGACTTTTCATTCTATTCAGTTCTTAAGGAACTGAGTTATCATATTTACTTATCTGCCTCCAATTGAAGATGCAGCCTTGATTTTGATTGCACTGAGCTTCAAAGGCTTGCATGTTGCTGTGATGCTGAACAAGTTTCACCAGAGCATCCAGACTAAGATGGACTAAGAAGAAAAGCCTGGTGATCAACGCCCCCCAACC
>NW_006921677.1:3795410-3827122 GCF_000298275.1 Orycteropus afer afer
GCTGGACTGCACAGTGTTTCGTTCTGGAATCACCAGCAGTTGAGGGCTGATTTGATGGCCACTAACAACAACATCAAAGGAACCCTGGCAGTGCTGGAAAAAGGTTGACTGTTTGAACCTACTAGTGTCTCCTCGGAAGAAAGATGTGGCAAGCTGCTTCCATAAAGATTACAGCCTTGGGAACCCTATGGGGCAGTTCTCCTCTGTCCTATAGGGTTCTTAAGAGTCAGAATCAACTCAGTGGGCGATAGGTTTTTTTTTTTTTAAACAATATCATTGTCATCAGATGTTACTTGTCAGAGACTCTAAATAGATGGAAGGCAAGGATTCTGCTGAACTTGATTCATGTAATGTTTAGCATAGCACCACAGCTGTGTTTTAAAACTGGTGAGATGGTTTCCTATTTCTGGAGAATTCATTCGTAAATGACTATATAGTAAGTTTATCTTGATCATGTTCCAAAGTGCAGGAAGGCGTGTTAAATGATAAACCATCTAAAATGGTTGGGCCTCTTTAGAAGGGGGAACACCCTCAATGAGATTGATTGACACAGTGGCTGCAACAATGGGCTCAGGTACAGCCAGGACTGTGAGGATGGGGCAGGACTAGACAGTGTTTTGTTCTGTTGCACAGTCTCGCTATGCATTGGAGCCGACTCGACGGCTCCCCACAACAACACAACTTTAAAATACCGCTGGTAGAGATCTGTATTTCCATGTTTATGTAGTATACTTTAAATTTCATATTATCACAAGGTATTCTTTTGGTCTTACCAAAGACTCCTAACAGCATTGTCAGCATGAAAAGAGGACTCACTCACAACAGCTCTTGGTATGTGTTTTTAAGATGAAATACATTGATATTAAAAATAAATGATGAAGCATTCATGAAAGTTTTTTTTTTTAGCATTTCTTTTAAGCATTTCTTTGAAGCTGGCTTAGCATCGTTGCATTTATTACAGTCACTCTGCAGTTCAACTTTGCTTTATAGGTTTTAATCTTGGGTTCACATATGCGTTTTAAGATGATACAGCATTACACAGGGTTTTAGTCTGTTTATAAAAATCAAATGCAGTCCTCAGACCCATGTGCCTGCCACATGGCACTATGAGGGTGAAGAAAGTGTTTCTATTTATAAACAGATATTTGGGTATATTTTAGATTTGATTTTGCATATCAGGTTTATATCTGGAATTAGCCCATCTCTCTGTGTTGTTGTTAGTTGTCATCCAGTCAGTTTCAGCTCATGGTGGCTGCATGTGTGCCAAGTAGCACTGCCCCATGGGGTTGTTGTGACTTTCTGGAAGCAGGTCACTAGGCCTGCCTTCCAAGGCCTTTCTGGGTGATTTGAACTTCCCACCCACCTTTTGGCTAGTAGTCGCATAGTTAACCATTTACATCACCCAGGGGCCCAATATTTTGAGCCCCCCCCCCCTTTTTGGTTATTTTAATTTAGGCCTCTGAAGCAGTGCTTAAGTGCCCCATCTCCCCCAACTTGCCAGTTTGATATAGTGCATTTAAAAGTGTATTCATCATGTCATGATTGACTATTTGCAAAAATTAAATTTTAGGGTTTCTTAAATAGGTGGTGGTCATTACGCCTATCGATTAGAAGAAAGTGACACTCCTTTGCTATGCTTGCTTGCATTTTAGTTGGAAAATAACAAGGAAATTAAAGCTGCAAGTCATCCTGGTACATTGATTTCATCAAGAAGAGGCTTTTTAGAATGTAAACTCTGACACACTTGTGGATTTTTGTGTCAGTATCTAGTCCCTTGAAGTACAGAAGTGTTTAACATTTCCTTTTTACTGCTTTGGTCCTACACAGAGCTTAGAATACAAAAATAACTTAAAAGTTATTTAGTATGAGTAAGGCTTCTTACTTTCTTAATGCTGTGCTTGAAATAGACTTCCTTTTCTACCTTATTTGCTCCTTAATTCAGTGAGTATATATCTGATGCCTACTGCCTTGGAAACCCAAGGAGGGATTGCTGTGACTCGAATGCATGAATTTGGTTTGGTTGTTTTTACTATGTGTTTTCTTAGATGCTGGGGGTATGGGGGGGGGGGGAAGAAAAGACAAAGGCCCTGTCTGCATGGAGCTTACGTTCTAGCGTACTACTTGTTCAAATCAGCAGTGTGAAGTTTTTCACCAAACCAAACTCACTGCCACTGAGTTGATTCTGACTCATAATGATTCTATATGACAGAGTAGAAAGGGCTCATCTTTCCCCTTCCGACCTTTTGATTAACAGCCCAATGCTTTAACCACAGTGGCACCAGACTGCCTGGAAGTTATTAACAGGAAACACTTTTTTGGATCATTTTTCAAAATATGATTCTAGTTAGATCCAGTTGGAAGAGTAGGTCCAGCAATAGGACCAATAAATCCAGTTGGAGTCCTTGGATGGTACAAGCAACTAAATGCTTGGCTACTAACCAGAAGGCTGGCAGTTCAAACCCAGTCAATGGCACCTTAGAAGAAAGTCCTGATAATCTGCTTCTGAAAGGTTACAGCTTGAAAGCTTATGGAGCACGGTTTTACTCTGAGCACATGCAGTTGCCAGGAGTCAGAATCGACTTGATGCTAACTGGTACTTTTCTTTCCCCCAGTTTAGTACCAGAAAAATGGAAATTCTAGGTATAAAAAGCTTTCCTGCTTCATTTAAAGCAGAGTACCTCTCCCTCCTTCCTCTCCACCCCCCACTGTGTTTTGGGTGCAAACTTACAAAGCAGATTTGTTTTACGTTCAACAGTTCATGCCCATTTGATTTCACAGCCCCATTACCATCCCCAGCCATAACAAACTCTCCTCCCCTCCCCTCCCTGCGACTGCCCCCTCCCTGTGCCCTTCTGATCTCTGCATTCCTGTCTGTCCAGCTTTCCCTGTGTGAATCCGCTAGTGTCTTACGGCTGATTGATCTAAGGGGTGCATCTCCCTACAGTAGGTGGGTGTATCCCCCTGGGGTAGGTGTTCTGCATGTAGGTCTTTCTACTGCTGGGCTGAGAGCGAATCCAAGGAAGTGAGCCCATTTCTATGCCCAAAGGGTAACCCAGGCACATAGTCTTGGAGGTTCTACTACTCTCTATCCGAGTAGTAATTCTGGTCAGTTTTGTGTTTTTGAATTTTGGTCCATGTTTTTCCTGCTATTCTATCCATAATCTCCAGTTTTGGTCCCTTTCCAAGCAGTTCCCACCTACTCTTAATGAAAAGTAATTAATAAAGCTGTTGGCTTAAATAAAAGTGAATAAATAGTTGAACATTTCTGAAAAATGAATACCTAAATGGGAGTTGGTATGGCTCTGATGTCACGGGTGAGCGTGAAAGGGGTATGGAAAATTCGCAGGGAGACAGTCATAAAAAGGAACATGCAATTACTGCATTAAAGCTGTGACCCAGGAAATGTTCCCATGGCAGTACAGGAGTGACTGGAGTGTGCTTGTGTGAAGAATATTCTGTGATAGATAAGAAGTCCTAGCAGGACTTCCCTCTCAGGTTATTAGTGGATGATGATCATACTTTGCTTTATTGCCAAATAACTATTATGCTCTCTGAGGTATGAAGTGATATTAATGACCGTTTTCAATGAGAAATAACACTTTATAGCACTGCTATCATTTAAATATATTAAAATATGTTGTAATGCAGAGGAGGGAACACCCTAGGGGAGAGAGATGAAAACTTAGGAGTTTAATTTGAAATGCAGTTGGGAAAATTATTTGGACAGCCAAGAAAGCTTTAGGGCAAAATGTCAATAATAAAGTATATTATTTTCTAAACTATTAATGAGGGAGGAGTATCTATTTTTCATGTACCTGGACTTAATTATGGTTACCAAAAAGGAAGACAAAAAAATGTTCTGCTAATTGTAGTCACTCATCTGTAATAAATCCAAAATTCAAAAATGAAGGTATTATTGATGATAGTTATTTAGGAAATACATTGTTTATTTTTAGATAGTAAGCATTTTAGAAATTCTAACCATATATTCAGTCTTTCAAACTTGCATCTTTCATGGAAAATGATATTTTGACACTGTTACCTAGTAATTGTTTTTGTGAGGAGGGAGGGGTGATGCCCTTGTTACTATAAAGTATACTTGAAATTCAGTATTAGTGATTCTCCAGAGAGCTAATCCATTTTGGGATTTTTTTTTTTTTTTTGCTTTTATCTTCATTTGATTAACTCTTATGGTAAAATATTATCTAACTATAAAAAGGAAGAATTGGAGCATGCCAAATATAATACATTTCTATAGCTTTCTCTGAAAATCTGCTAATTAGCTCCCAGACCTCTCCTTTCCTGTACTTTCACTTTTTAAAACTTGGTTTCTTAATGTCCAAGGAGTTCTGGTAGTGCAGTGGTTAAGGCATTGGGCTGCTAACCAAAAGGTCTGTGATTTGAACTTATCAGTTACTCCGGGAAAGCAAGATGCAGTGGTCTGCTTCTATAAAGATTTACAACTTGGAAACCCAATGGGTTTGCTATGAGTCCAAATTGACTCGACTGCAAGAATTTGGTTAGGTTTGAATCTTAATGTCCCAGAGAGAAGACAGGCCTGTATAAGATTCTTTAGGTGAATCAGAGGCAGTGTAGAGTGTAGAATCCCGATGCCTCAGATCCTTATTTAATGTCCTTTTCTTTGAACCATGCTGTTGCTGGACTAATGACAGATCCCTTCTTAGATAATCCAGTACATAGCCAGCACCACAAGGACACTTAACGAAAAGAACACGCTTAATTTTATGCTATTAAGAATTTTGCCCTCAGTTGTGCTGCAAAGAAGGTCTTTTTTATTTTTTTAATTAATAAATTTTTTATTATAAAAATTATAGACAGATAACATTCTTGACACCAGTTGCTATGTCCAAAATGTTCACATTTCCTTGTCCTGTCAAGGAGGAACCCTGGTGGTATAGTGGTTAAGCTCTTGGCTACTAACTGAAAGATTGGTGCTTTGAAACAACCCCCAAGCCAGCCAGCAGGAGAAAGACGAAGCAGTCTGCTTCCAGAAAGGTTACAGCCTTGGAAACCCCATGAGGCAGTTTTACTGTCCTGTAGGGTTGCTATGAGTTGGAATTTTCTCAACATCAAAGGGTTGTTTTTTTGTCACTGACAATGCAATTGCAGGACAGAAGCTCTACCTGCCAAATGAATTTCTGATCCGTGGTCCCTCACCCCTTGTCAGTCAGGGAACATTTGCTGTAACACAGTGTGAAAGACTTCCATGTGGCTTGCTGTTGTGCCACTCCAATGACAGCCTCAAGCAACCAGAGTCCAGCTGTCAGGGAACGCATCTTTTATCCTTAGTCTATAGATTTGTCCTTGAGACAAGCCACCACTAAGACTTCCAGGGCTCCATGTGCACCATCCTGTGTGAAGCACTCAACATGCCTGGAGCCTTTAAGAACAACTATCCTCTCAAGCTGCCCTTGGCAGTGTCAGCCGCACCAGCGGTCTCACAGCACCAGAGAGTAAACCCGTGTTCTTGTCACAGCAGTCATAAAATTGTCGGAGCGCAGAGCTGGGCCCTCGGGACTTCACTGCTACTTGTATGAAGCAGTTTTAAAATATTAAGCTTGGAAAACTCCCTCTGAGCTGGATAAAGACTTTGTGTCCTTTGGGCCCCCTCTGCGTTTTATCCGTTTCCGGCTGCAGGGCAGATGTCTCCCTTGGGCTGAAGTCTTAAGGCACTGGGGTGTGCACCTGCCAGATTTCTACTCTGGGAGCCCCACAGGGCACAGAGAACCAGTTTGGAATCTTTTTGTTGGCCTCTGCTGTGTCATTTTGGTTTCAGAGTTCAATATCCAGTCACTGTGGGCAGCTTTGCAGTGTTTTACAGCCAAAAAAAATTATGCAGGCAGTAAATGGAATTAAAATCTGAAGATTACACATGCATGCCTACACACACACACACATACACACACACACCCCTACCTTCTCCTCATAGAGTATTTCTCTTCTGTATCTCTTTCATATGTTTTGTAATTCTCTCTTAAGTCTCCATGAGAGATGTGGCTATTTTCACACTTGGTACCCTGATTAAAGGTAGCGGTTGCTGTCTAGTCAGGTCTGACTCATGGTGACTCCATTGTGTCAGAGTAGAACTGTGCTCCATCAGGTTTCCAATGACTGACTTTTCCGAAGTAGACCCCTAGGCCTTTCTTCTGAGGCACTTCTGGGTGGACTCAAACCTGCAACCTTGTGGTTAGCAGCTGAGCGCTTAGCTGTTTGTGCCACCTACCAGTGGTACTGTTTCTATAAATGTCAAATTACAAACTCTCAGAATTGGAATGAAGAAGGCCTCCGTGGCCATTTTATTTATTTAATATTTTTCTTAGTAATGAATACTTGAATGTATTAAAACAAAAATCAAACTTAATGCCATTGAGTCGATTCCGACTCATAGTGACCTCCTTTGGGTTTCCGAGGTGGTAAATCTTTATGGAAGTAGATCGCCCAGTCCTCCTTCTGCGGAGTGGCCGGTGGGTTTGAACCGCCAATCTTCTGGTTAGCGGTCAAATGCCTTAGGTACTGTTCCACCTAGGCTATCTTATTCACTCAGTAGACAAATGTCCATTTAGCTTTTTCTATGCCAGGGAGCTCTGGTAGCATAGTGCCTAAGGCACTTGACTGCTAACCAGAAGGCTGGCGGTTCAAACCCACCAGCCACTCCTCGGAAGGAAGGTTGGGCAATCCTACTTCCGTAGTGATACTGCCTCGGAAACCCAAGGAGGGGTCGCTATGAGTCGGGCCGACTTGACGGCAAATAACGACAACAACAACATGCCAGGGCCATGGTGCTAGAGACCAGGCAAACACCAGTGCAAAGGGCATGCATGGTTCCTCCCTTATGGGAGACCATACCCTAAACAGGACACAACTGAACTTCACAGTCTGTAATTGAAGGTGTCCTATTGGGGGAATAAAGACTTGAATTAACCTTTGGAGGGAAATTGTCAGGGAAGCTGAGATGGCTACTTTTAAGCTAAAGAAATGGAATACAGGTTCATCAGGTGAAATGAGGGCGGGGAAATAGCTGAGGGGAGATAGGAAGGCCTGTCCTGTTGCTCTGGGTTGGAACAGGTCAACAGGGTAGGCAGGCACCATACAAGAGGAGAGGGGTAAAAAATGAGGTGGTGAGGGCAGCGGGGGTCTGTAAACAGATATTTGAGTGACTGCTGGGGCCCAGGACTAGACTAGGTTTGGTGAACAAGCAAAGTATTATGGATTGATTTGTGTCCCCCCAAAAGATATGGAGAAATCATAACCTCTGTGCAAGGATCCCCTGCTGGTGCCGTGATTAAAGCACTCGACTACTAATCGAATGGTTGGCAGTTCAAACCCATTAGCTGCTCCATGGGAGAAAGATGAGGCAGTCTGCTTCTGTAAAGATTTATATCCCTGGAAACCCTATAGGGGAGTTCTACTCTGTCCTGTAGGGTTGTTATAAGCCAGAATCAACTCGATGACAGTGGGTTTGGTTTTTGGTTTAACCTGTAAATGTGACCTTGTTTGGCAATAGGGTCTTTGAAGATGTACTGCAAAGAAGAGGATGGGTTTAGGGCAGAATTTGGACACAGTGAGTGGAGGTGCTTGTATGGGTCACATTGGAATGTTGTGCAGGTAGCTGGACTGGTGGCCTATAGGGAGATCTGGGCTAGAGAAAAGAATGAGGAAACCCTCAACTTAGGGGCTGTTACTAAGGTGATGGGAGCAGACATGATGTTATGGGAGGAGTGTGGAGATGCCAGGATATGAGGGTGTCTCTAGGGGCCCTCCTACATGAAAGGCTGTCTCCTGAAGTGGAGCCGGCCCAGCAGATTGGAGAGGAATAGGAGAGCATTGGGTCACGCAGGCAAGTGGGAGAGATGAAAACCAGTCTCTGAGGGACTTAGTGATTTAGGGTCTTATGGAGAGCTGGATCCATGAACTGGAGTGGTGGGAGTGGTAGTGGTGGTGGTGGTGGTGGTGGTGGTGGTGGTGGTGGGTGGTACAAGCCATGTCAGAGGTGTTGTTGAGTGAGTAGGAAAGGGGTTGAAGAATTAGAGAGCAGGAGTAGAATGTGACTCGGAGAGGTGGGGAACTAGATAGGGCTGTGGCAGAAAAGGATTGAGAATGGGCTTCTTTTGGGAAGGGATGGAGAACAAAAACACATTTTTAAGGTTGACAATGGAGCGTGTTTGCTTGGTCAGATGGAGTGGAGAACAAGAGTTGGAAAATATTGAAGAGACAAGAGACCATGGATAATGTTAGGCTCTAAGGTGGCAGGAGGACTTGAGACCATGTGCACAGGGGGTTTGTTTGAACCCTACGTGAGTGGAGGGACTACAGCTGAGACCACCTGCACAGGTGCAAGGGGCCCTATGCTCACAGTGCCCAGTGCTGCTCTTCCAACAACTGTTTGTATGAGGCTGCTTGCTTATATGATCGTTTACTCCTTTTTAGGGTCCTTTGAGAAAAGTAGTATGTATATTTGACAGCAAAGGTGCCCAGCCACAGCTAGAAGTCTGTATTGAACTTTTTGAAGCACTCCCATCAGTACCTCCTTCCTTCCTTTCCTGGCACATTCTATATACCTCCATTCATTATAACACTAGATGTTATTCTTGGTCAGTCAACAGTTGCTTATTAAGCCATTCCTAGGAGGCACATACTTCTCAGCGAGTGGCTACCACCCCATTTTACAGATGAGAGGATAGACCCAGAGGTGAAGTATGTCCAAATCACACAGCATGAGACATGACCATATAGCAGGGTCAAGCTATCTGGCCTGAGGGGCATGAATGCCCTGTGTTCCCTGAAGAGCATGGGAAGTGGGTTGGGGAAGGAGCTAGGGAAGGCAGGAATGGCTACATAATGAATGGCTGTTCTGGGGCTTCTTTGGCAAGATGTCTTCCTCTGGTTTCTTATGTATGCCTTAGGGTCTCCAAGACATATACTCAGGAAATGTAGTCTGAAGGCCCAGAGACTTTGATGCAATTCATCTGGTGGCGTAGTGCCTAAGGCGTTTAACTGCTCACTACAAGGTTGGTGGTTCAAACCCACCAGCCACTCCTCGGAAGGAAAATTGGACAATCTACTTCCATAGTGACACTGCCTCGGAAACCCAAGGAGGGGTTGCTGTGAGTCAGATTTGACTCTACAGCAGTGAGGTTTTTTTTTTTTTTTGTGAATCTGCCAGTAAAAGGCCACTGGTATATAAAAGACTGGACTTGAATTCAGAGCTCCAGTTTGGGCCCCTGACTCATGGTGAGCCCATGCACAGTGGAACAAAACACTGCTCAGTTCTGCACCATTGCCATGATCAGTCGCAGATTGGACTGTTGTGATCGATAGGGTTTTCATTGGCTGATTTTTTGGAAGTAGATAGGTCTTTTTTTCCCAGTTGCTTTAGTCTGGAAAAGGAGTTCTGGTGGTGCTGTGGTTAAAGCATTTGGGTACTAACCAAAAAAGGTCAGCAGTTCAAACCCACCAGCCGTTCCATGGAAGAAAGATGAGGCAACCTGCTATGGTAAAGACTGACAGCCTTAGAAACCTTATGGAGGTCACTATGAGTCAGAATTGACTTGATGGCGTTGAGTTTGGTTTTGAGAATTTTTTTCATCTGGAAGCTCTGCTGAAACTTGGTCAGCATCATAGCAACACACCATCCTCCACTGACAGGTGGTGGCCACTCAGAAGGTGCCTGTTGGCTGGTAATTGAACTCTAGCCTCCCACAGAGGGCAAAAATTCTACCACTGAACCCCCACCCCCAATGCTTTTAGATTCCACCTTTTCAGAAGTTAGCCCAGATAGGATTGTGTTCCTGCTGAAGAAGCAAAGATAGGCCCCAAACAAAAACCCTAATAAATACAGTCTCTCCAAGTATCGTTTTCTTTTTTAATTCCAAAGCATCTAATTCTCTCAGAACGCAGGCAAATGCCTGGAGGAAGGCCCCGGTTAATTTTAATTGCTTTGCAACTTTGGCCTCAATATATAGTTTCCTCTTTGGCTTCCGATGTGTATTTAACACAAGTAAGAATTCAGTTATTGGAATCCTTTTCATTATAAAATAGAGCATGGTCACAGTTAGGAAGTCGTACATCGCAGAAGAATGTAAGGAAGGATGTAGATGTGAGTGACCTTCTTCACACACACCCCCCCCATTCACTCCCCAGAATGAATCATAAATAACAATTGTTTTTGTATATGTCGTTCCAGGAGTTTTAAATATACACACAAACCTACAATGTACACTCCTTTGCAATTTTCTTTTTTTAATTTAAATAATTTGGATCTGTTTTTGAATGAGCACACTTGACGTGTGCTGTTCTTTTTAACAATCACAAAGTGTTGTTTTTATTAATATACCACAGTTCCTGTTTGCTTTCACATTTTTTCCATTTCTTTTTTTCTGTAAAAAAATCAACACTACAGTGAACATGTATGGATTCTTCCCATAAAATATAACTGGCAGTGGAATTGCAGGGCCAAAAAGAATGTGCATTTAAAACTTGAACAGATATTGTCAGATTGCTTTCACCAAAAATACCTTTCTAAAGGTGCTTATAGTGTTACCATAGTGCCTAAAGCATTTGACTGCTAACCAGAAGGTTGGTGGTCAAACCCATCAGCCACTCCTTGGAAGGAAGGTTGGGCAATCTACTTCCATAGTGATACCACCTCAGAAACCCAAGGAGGGGTTGCTATGAGTCGGGTTCAAGTGGATGGTAGTTGGGTACAGTGTTGGTAGAGAGCCCTGGTTATACTGTCGTTAAGTGCTTGGCTAATTGAAAGGTCAATAGTTTGAACCCACCACTGCTACGTGGGAAAAAGATGTGGCAGTCTGTTTTCGTAAGTAGAACAACTTCAGAAACACTGTGAGGCACAGTTCTCTTCTGCCCTATGAGGTCACTATGAGTTGGTGTTGACTCCATGGCCATGAGGTTGCATATTAAAAAGAGTTGATGGTCAGAATATATACTGTATTTCCCCTTGCATACTTCTGCAAGGGATATTTGGTATCATCTTTAGCTATTCATCTTTGTGCCTAATGATACCTTGTTTCGTCAGTTAACATGAATTCAAGACCAGAGAAAATTTTTGATAGGCTAATGGTATGAAGAAGTCCCTGGGTGATGCAAATGGTTTATACTTGGCTGCTAACCCAAGAGATTGGAGGCTCGAATCTACCCAGCGATGCCGTGGAAGAAAGGCCTGGTGATTTGCTTCTGCAAAGATTATAGCCGAGAAAATTCTGTGGAATTCAGCTCTACTCTGTAACGCATGGGGTCGCCATGAGATGGAAATCAACTTGATGACAGTGGGTAATGGCACAAAGACTCGAGGCCTTAGAAAAAAATTGGAAATAACTGTCTTATAGACCTATTTCATAGTTCAGATATCTCTTATAAGAATTGCAAAGAAACTTAATTTTATTTCCCTGGAGGGAGAACTATAAATCATAAAACACTAACAAAGACAAAGATGTTTGTGGATGACTGAACTCTGAATTTATAACTGAGTAAATTACTGAACCAAATCAAATCCCCAGAAAGCTTAAGCTTTTCTAGTGCTTTGTAAAATCGGGTTGAGGGGACTATTTTATGACTAAATATTTGAGCTGTTTTGAGACACTATTTTTATTTCTAAATAAAGGTAGTCCTCGATGACGTATTAGAGTATGACAGACTGTACTGAGGACCATCTTCTTGTTTTGTTTTTTAGCACATCTCATCATTAGTAATATGTACTATGTACACGGATTCACAGCATGTGATTTGCTAATGTTCACAAATAAAGATCCGATTTATAAAGCTACTGATAATAAAAGGCAATAATAATGAGAACTTAAAAAAGAAAAAAGGGTATTCGATTTCAGTTCAATCTGACTTTTGAAATGGAACCTGGTACCTGTACAGGGAATGTTATGGATACTTTTGTCTTTAGGTGCAATTTACAGATTGTCCAGCAGGGGTCACTGCGTGTTTGTGATTCAGCACTGTTGCAACCTTGAGTCTAAGATCTGTGGTACTTTCTAGAGGGAATAGATGAGTCTGATGTGAAAATAGTTAGATTTTATTTTAGAATGTTGTCATGAAAAATATTATAGGTGTCATAATAGCATTTTTAAGGTATCTCAGAAGATATAACTGTATCTTGCCAGCTAGATGTACTGAACATTTTTCACTTAGCTACTTACGATATCGTTGTTATGTGACCCGACTCATAGCGCCCCTCCTTGGGTTTCCGAGGCAGTATCACTACAGAAGTAGATTGTCCCATCTTCCTTCCGAGGAGTACCTGGTGGGTTTGAACCGCCAGCCTTCTGATTAGCATTCAAGTGCCTTAGGCAGTACGCTATCAGAGCTCCTGCTACTTACAATAGTTTACCGTAATGTGGGAAATATTACTAAAATGTGGCTTGATTCTTTACTTTGTTGCTCCCCCCCGCAAATGTGATTTGAGTTTTATAAAGGAAATCTTGCTAGTTATGAAATTGGAATAAAACTTAATTTTTGATGTGATTTTAATATGTAAAGAAAAGAAACCATGACAGTTCCCTCCTGGTGGGTGGCTTCCTGACTTCCTGTTGATTTTTAATTGTTTTTAAATTTCTTTACCTGCTAGGAAATGGATAATTTGCATTTCAAATGGAGAATCACACTGCCGCTTAAGTCCAGTCTTCTCCTTCCCCCATCCCTTAACATCCAAATTACCTTTCTATATTCTTTGTCTATCCAACCAACACAGGCATTATGTTCTGTGGATTTTGAATTGTTGTAAGGATCGTGGGGTGCAGTGGAAGGGCACTCACGTGCGTGTACGCATACACATTCAAACATATACATTTTTGCCTAACCTTTTTTTTAGTATGTACAATTATAAGTAATGTGTAAACATGTCAGGAGTTCTGGTGGCATAGTGCCTAAGGCATTTGGCGGCTAGTTTAATTTAAGCCTGCAAAGGTGATTATTAAACAGCAATGGATTTTTGGAAGAGATCACTTTTTTTTTAAGTTCTATTTCAATTTTTTTTCCTTTTTGTACTCATTCATGCCAGATTCTTTCTATCCTGCTTGTTTCACATGCTTTTTTTCTTGTTTTGTTTTTCAGAAATAGTCTGCTGGCCACAAGGGGGCAGCATGATCACACCCATCTAGAACAATCTCTCTGCCTTTCTTTTCTGCTGGCAGGTGTGAGGGGCACTTGTGAGAACAAAGCACATTATTACTAAGCGCTGAAACCCCCAGTGACAAAGCATTGTCGTGAATTCAAATACAAGATCGGGGAAATTCCCACAGCCTTGTTGACTGGTCTCCATGGCGAGTCTCGATATACAAGATCACTTGTAATTAAAACTAACACTTGTGGATGTAGGGTGAGCTTTAACGTTAATGGAAATGGCTCATTGTAGAAATTTCAAAATATATGGCAGGCCTTTGATAGTAAGCTTTTTTTAATGCCTTGAATAGTCATGAGGCATAAAAAATATGATGACATAGTTGGGAGAAAGCTTGCTGTTTGGCTTCATCTTTGTTTTTGAAAAGAATGGAAAATACTTGCAAATAAACGCATATGGATTACTCTATACATCTTGCAAGAAACTGTTCTCAGAGTACCTGACTGAGTCCTGGCTAGCATGTTTATTTTATTTCTCTATTTCTGTAAATAAAGCAGGCATAAAACTAGACCACTCAGTAGTTTCAATCCTTGAAAAAGGGTGTGACTATAGTTTTTTGTTCTCCTTTAGGACATTTTTAAAAATCATAATAAAATGGTAAAGATGTTTGTAACAAAATATTTGTCACTTTAACAGTCTTCATATGTGCAGTTAAGTGACATTAATTATATTCATCATGTTGTTCAACTTCCCCCTAATTAATTTCCACATTTTGTTATGGGTGTGATTATAGTTTTAGATTTGTTCAATCATTTGTATGACTTGCTTCTTAGATTATCATTTTGATTTTTATGTTCCTCTCTTTTAGTTTCCATACATAATTTTCAACTTTCTTAATGCCCGACATTGTGTTTTAAATGTAGTAAGTTTCGATAAAGTTAAAAACAAACAAACAAACAAACAAACACAACCCACTGCCATTGAGTCGATTTGGACTCATCACAACCCCCATTGGGTTTCCAAGGTGCTAAATCTTTATTGAAGTAGATTGCTTAGTCTTCCTTCCACAGAGCAGCAGGTGGCTTTGAACCACCAGTCTTCTGGTTAGCAGTCAAATGCCTTAGGCACTGCACCACTAGAAATCCTTAAGGTGCAGTAAGCACTTGTTTAGTAGGTTCTAATGTAGGAGCTCTGGTAGCATAGTGGCTAAAGCACTTGACTGCTAACCAGAAGGCTGGCAGTTCAAACCCAGCAGCCACTCCTCGTAAGGAAGGTTGGGCAATCCTACTTCCGTAGTGATGTTGTTGTTGTTTGCCGTCAAGTCAGCCCCGACTCATAGCGACCCCTCCTTGGGTTTCCGAGGCAGTATCACTATGGAAGTAGGATTGCCCAACCTTCCTTCCGAGGAGTGGCTGGTGGGTTTGAACCACCAGCCTTCTGGTGAACAGTCAAGTGCCTTAGGCACTATGCTACCAGAGCTCCTTAACCCAAGGAGGGGTCGCTATGAGTCAGGGCCGACTCAACGGCACATAACAACAACAACAATGTTTGAGCAATGGAGAATTAATTCCTCCACCCTCCTCCAATTGTCACGTTTAACTCACTTTCCTAAACAGTGGGTTGAGGCTTCTGCCCGTACTGCATGTCATCCTGACTCCTTCATGGTCCGTCATAGCTGTCCCCATCTTTCACAACACCCGTATCATCCTATCCCACCTTTTCTTTATCTACTCATTCTCCATTCCAGCATGCAGCAAATTAACATGGAGACATAACCCATTATGATGTAAATCAATTTATTCTACTAATAGGTTGACAACATTAGGCTTGATGGGGACTGGCATATTAACTTGGACATCACTATTACTTTGACTCTCTGTGAAATGACTTGGGGTGCACTTTGATTTTTATTTTTCATTCTGCTGCCTGACAGAAGTTCTTGTGCAGTAACTGCCTTGGTTAACATGGCTGTACATGCCTTGTACTTCCAAAGCCTCTGACCAGTGATCTTCCCTGACCAGAGAGTGAGTTCAGGCGAAGTATAAGGTGGTGAACAGATACTGTATCACCATGGATGGTCAAGCATGGTTGAAAAGGGATAGCAAGAAAGAGAGGTGATCCCTAGGCATTGACAGAGAAGGTGAGGCTCAATCCATGTGTGAGCAAATATGGGCTTGGGTAACTAAGAGGATATAGAGATTGGGGAGGATAGGATTAAAAAAAAATGTGGAGATACCAAATCTTACTTGAGTAAAGGGGAGGGTTTGGACATAGATATCAAGGGGGCTGGAGCAGAGTTGTTAGGTTGGCTTAAAAAAAGTGAGCAGAGGCCTTCAACAAAGACAAAGGAGTATGTTTATCCTTCGGACAGTGGAAGGAAAACTATTGGAATTTTGTTCCGTTTTCCAGAAGAATAATAAATTAAGTAATTCTTATTGTCAGTAGAACCAAATATCCATTGACCTAATGTGGGGTGTGGAGTAAGTGCAAACTTTGCAGCTGAGCAAACCTGTACTTGAGAGTTCAGTCGGCCACACACTGTCAACTCTGTGACCTTGGGGACATTCCAGAACCTTCACCAGACTTTGTCTAATCCTCTGTGTAATATCTACTCATATGGTTGATGTGAAGAGTAAGTTACATTGTATTTATAAAAGTCCAACACAATGTCCCATATATAAGAGTAGGTGTTGAAATGTTAGTTTCTCTTCCTACCTCATCCTTTAAGATTGAATTAATTAAAAAGAGTACAAATCAAAGCACAAAATACATTGAGCATTTTCCACATGCTAGTTGACTGACCTCAGAGGATGGACAATTTATCATGTTTGATGGATGCAGTCAGAAAACATGTAACTTAATTTTTAGCCTACCTGTTTCCTAGGTCTTATTCTACATGTCTTACATGTTTGATTTTGCTTTTTCCTTTGAACAACCATATCAAGTTGGTGCTGCAGTGGTTAAAACACTTGGCTGCTAACTGAAAGGTCAGTGGTTCAAACCCACTAGGCGCTCTGTGAGAGAAAGATGGGGCAGTCTGCTTCTGTAAAGATTTCAAGCCTTCGAAACCCTATGGGGCAATTCTGCTCTATTGTACAGGGTCGCTATGAGTTGGAATTGACTCGATAACAGTGGGTTTTTGGTTTGCTGTCAAGTTGGTGGTGTCCCTTTGTGGTGTAATGGTTAATGTGCTTGCCTGCTAACCTGAAGGTGGTAGGTTCTAGTCTAACCAGAGGTCCCTTGGATGAAAAGTCCTGGCAATCTACTTCTGTAAGAAAATATAAAACCAAAAAAACCCAAACTCACTGCCATTGAGTTGGTTCCAACTTATAGCAACCCTCATTGGGTTTCTAAGGAGGTGAATCTTTAAGATTGCTCAACCTTCCTTCTGCAGAGTGGCTGGTAGGTTTGAACCACCAACCTTCTGGTTAGCAGTCAAATGCCTTAGGCACTGCACCACCAGAGCTCCTTACAGGATTATGTATATATATGTATGTGTGTGTATGTGTGTGCGTGTGTATATATGTGTGTGTGTGTATACACACGTGTGTGTGTATACACACATATAAAAAACTTACTGCCATTGAGTCGATTTGAAGTCAGAGTAACCCTATAGGACAGAGTAGAACTGCCCCATAGGGTCTCCAAGGCTGTAAATCTTTATGGAAGCAGATTGCCTCATCTTTCTCTCATGGAGTTGCTGGTGAGTTTGAACCACTAACCTTTGTGGTGAGCAGTCAGATGCCTTAACTAATCTACTGCCAGAGCTCCTTGTAAGATTAAAAAAAAAAACAAACTCACTGCTATCAAGTCAATTCTGACTCATAGCAATCCCTGTTGGGTTTCAGAGGCTGTAAATCTTTATGGAAGTAGATTGCCCCATCTTCCTTCCGCGGCTGGTGAGTTGGAATTGCTGACCTGGTTAGAAATGCTTTATCCACTATGCTACCGGAACTAAAAGGAGCACCAACTTGATAAAACCATAAAAATCAGATGCCGTCAAGTCAATTCTAACTCATGCGACTCCATGAGTGTCAGAACAGAATCGTGCGCCCCAGGATTTTTAAGGGCTACAATCTATCAAGTTGGTGCTTCTTTCTGCTTGTATCAACTTGATTTGTCCTTTAAGTCACTGAGGACAGACAGGTTAAGAAACACTCTCGTATTGGGAAAAGGAGATGGCCAGATTCAAACAGACGCTGCCAGCTTCCAGGACCCACGTCCTCATCCATTGTGCACAGAGAATCTCGCTCCGAAAGGAAGGAAAGAACTAACTGTAGCAAAAATAAATTTCTTAATATTTTCTGGCCACCACAGTTTGAATTTACTCTGCCAGTATAATCAGTGTGGTTGAATGCAAAAACCCATAGTAGTCAAGAGAGAAACCGTTCCGTAGACTATGGTGTTTAACCTTGAGCCAGTCACTTCACTTCTTGGCCTTATTGCTCCTTTTTTAATAAATAAATAAATAAGTAAATAAACAAATAAAAGATGATCTTTAAGTCCCAGAATCCCTCCTATTCTACAATTTCTATAGAAGCCATGCCCCATGTATTTCTGAATTGCCTTATTTTGAAGAGTGTTTTAAATAGAGACATTCTCAAAGTATGTGTGCATGCTCTGGAATCTCAGTTACAAGTTACTATCTGGATACCACGCAGGAGCTCGTTCTTCAACCTGTGGGTTGTACTTAAAACATCTTTGTATTCCTGGCTCCTGTGTAGCCTTCAGTAATGCCATCTTAGCTTTGACCTCATCTCATTCATATTCCGGATGTCACCCCTTTGCTTTCTGATGCCTTTTGTTCCCAGCACAATAGCCTCAATCTTAACTAGAAATCACCCAACAAACTGCAAAAAGTCTTCAAATTCTGGAAGAGGAATTTTGAGGCTTTCATTCAATCAGTAATATATTTGAAAGCCCTGACTTTAGAGTCTCTGCTAAGAAACAAAATAAAAAAGAAGCAAGCAGTCTCTATGTTTCATTGGGAGGAGTTTTTGTTTTCAGTTATTCATTGTACTTGTTGAGGACTTGTTCTGTCTCTTTAAGACCCCACTAACTTGCCCCTAGGAGCTCTGCTAGCATAGTGCCTAAGGCACCTGACTGCTAACCAGAAGGCTGGCAGTTCAAACCCATCAGCCACTCCTCAGAAGGAAGATGGGGCAATCTACTTCCGTAGGAGGGGTCAGTATGAGTCGGGTCTGACTCGACAGCACATAACAACAACAGCAACAACAACTTGCATCTAGGAGCTCTGGTGGTGCAGTGCCTACGGCATTTGACTGCTAACCAGAAGGTTGGTGGTTCAAACTCACCAACCGCTCATGGAAGGAAAATGGGGCAATCTACTTCCACAAAGATTTACAGCCTCAGAAACCCAATGGAGGTTGTTACAAGTTGGAATCGATTCAATGGCAGGAAGTCTTAGCTTGCACCTGCCTATGCTTCCAGCTTCCTTCTCTTCCCTTTAAACCCTGACTTTTTCCTTTTCAATTATGAAAATAGTATGTGCTTGGGGGGAAAAAAAAAAGTAGAAGTGTGTAAAGTGGAAAATATATAAAAATGCCCTGAATACCACCACCGCCCCTTCCCTGGAGGGAAACCACAGTTATCATTTTTCTGTTGTCTCCTTTCAGATATTTTCTGCACATATATGAGCATTTTAAACACACCCACACACACAAATGGTTTCCTGCTATACATACTGTTCTGCCAATATATCTTGGATATGTTTCTGCATCAGCAAATATAGATTGACTTCATCTGTTAACAGCTCCTTAGTAATTAGGGGATAATTTCTCACAACTCCCCAATTTTTTTTGGTTCTGAAACAGGATGATTTGGACCCTTTCCCACAGTTCACCCTCATACTGCCTCCTGTTTTCAGTGCTCTCGCATTTCAGTGCTTTCTTTAGGGAGAGAACTTCATCAGCTGCCTTCAACTCGTAGCATTTTGTAGCTTTGGACTGCACTAGTGTATTACCAATTACCTTTCTAGTAAGAAAGCAGCAGTTTGCAGGACCTGCATGGGAACACAGAGGCAAATGTTAGTTGAGTATGGAAGAGTAGATCAAGACATAAAGCAACAATCTTCTGTTCAAAATCTCCAAACCTGTGCCTTCCAGTGAAGAGCACTTCCATGAGATGAGAGTTGTTGTTAGCTGATGTCAACTTGGCTCCCAGCTCATAGCGACCTAATGCATGGCGTTGTGACCCATAAGGTTTTCCTTAGCTGATTTTTGGAAAAGGTCACCAAGCCTCTCTACCTAGTTAGTCTTAGTCTAGAAGCCCCATGGAAACCTATTCAGCATCAAAGGAAAGACTAAGCCTTCACTGACCGACAGGTATTGCCTGCACATAGGTACATTGGTCAGGAATCAAACTTGAGTCTCCTGCATGGAAGGTGAGACTTTTGCCAGTGAACCACCACTCCCTAGTTATTTGCTCCCCAACCTGGCATGCCCTCTGAGTCCTTTCCTTGCCTCTTTTGTTATTCCCTGAGCTGTCTGTGGCCACAGACCACCCAGGTTAGGGACTTAGGAGGGAGGAGTCTTTTCATTATTTTAACTTCAATAAACCCAAAACCAAATCCACTGCCATTGGGTCAATTCTGACACATAGTGACCCTTATAGGACAGAGTAGAACTGCCTGATAGGGTTTTCAAGGCTGTAAATCTTTATGGAAACAGACTGCCTCATCTTTCGCCTGTGGAGCTGCTAGTGGGTTCCAACCGCTGACCTTTTGGTTAGCAGCTGAGTGCTTTAACCACTGTACCACCAGTGCGCCTCTTGATTTAAATAGGAAGTAAAAAGACATTCAAACAATGCATTAGGAAATTCATAATCAAAATTATAGTTTACTCCTTATATTTGAACCAGTGTGAATATAGTAAATAACTCTGAAATTATAGCTTACTAGGTTTATATTCTAGAACTGTATGTTACAGCATTTGTATTTGTGTATAATTAGTACAATTAGCTTTTGATTTCATAAGCTTCTCATTTTTAAAATATACATTTTTAGTGAACCAGTTTCTGATTTCTCTCTAAAAACAGTGTTTCTGAGTGTTATCTGTATAAATACCATAGAAGTTAGTGTTGCCAGTATTATCTGTGACTACCTGTGTGGACTTTGGTCATGTTGTCAGGAGGGACCATTCCCTGGAGTGGGATGTCATGCTTGGTAAAGTATAGGGCCAGCTGAAAAAGGGGAAGACCCTCTATGAGATGGATTGACACGATGGCTGCAATGATGGGCCTAAGCACACCAAGGATTGTGAGGACGGCACAGGACCGAGCAGTGTTTCATTCTCTTGCATGTAGGGTCGCTATAAGTTCGAGTCGCCTTGACGGCACCTAACAACACTTATGTGGAACTATTCACTCTCCCCTGATTTGGTTTTATTCTCTGGTATGCCTTATATTAGCCTCTTAAAACTGAAGTTCATTCCTTCATTCTAAGTAAACCTAAAGCACTGAGGGAAAAGGCAGCTTTCCTCAGTTCACTACCTGCTGTTAGACTGGAGGTTTTGATAGCCCTTTTGGTATGGAATATGGTGTTGGATTCTGAGAATGGTTCTCCAGAGGGCTCTGGGCAAGTAGGCTAGTGGGAGACCCAGGGAATGGAGTATGTGATGACAACAGTCAGCTGCTGAGGTCTTCACAGATGAGCCTTTTCTTTTTTTAAAAAACTGAAAGCATTATGAAGTTTTACATCTTTCATATTAATGTTTACATACAAGCATTTGGTATTTGTGCCAAGCCAAATATCTGGTGGTGTACTGCTAACCAGAAGTCTGGCGGTTCAAACCCACTAGCCACCCCTGGAAAGGAAGACTGAACAAACTACTTCCGTAGATGTACAGCCTTGGAAACCCAAGGAGGGGTTGCTGTGAGTCGGATCCGACTTGACATCAGTGAGTTTGGTTTTTTGGTTTTTGGTGCTATATAAAATCAGAGCAATGGGTTTGGTTCTCCGCATTTTGACAAATCCTGTAATCCCATCAGGAGCCTTGATGGTATAGTGCTTAAGCACTTGGCTGCTAACCACTGCTAACCAAGAGGTCAGTGGTTCAAATGCACCAGCTGCTCTGTAGGAGAAAGATGAGGCTGTCTGCTTCAACAAAGATTTCCAAAAAGAGCAAACCAAACTCACTGCTGTCGAGTTGGATCCGACTCATAACAACCCCTCCTTGGGTTTCTGAGGCAGTGTCTCTACAGAAGCAGATTGCCCAGTCTCCCTTCCAAAGCGTGGCTAGTGGGTTTGGACCACCAGCCTTCTGGTTAGCAGTCAAATGCCTTAGGCACTAGGCCACCAGAGCTCCTCAGTAAAGATTTATAGCTTTGGAAACCCTGTAGGGCAGTTCTCTGTCCTGTCCTGTTGCTATAAGTTAGAATCTACTTGATGGCAATAGTGTTTATTTATTCATTTATTTTTCTCTTCCTCAATTTGGTATGGACCATTGAAAGAGCCTAGGTGGTATAAGTGGTTAGCAATTGGTTGCTAGCATAAAGGTTGATGGTGATTCAAACTTACCCAGTGGCTCCATGAAAGAAAGGCCTGGCAACTTGCTTCTGTAAAGATTACAGCTAGGAAAACGCTATGTTGTTGTTGTTGTTGTTGTTTGCCATCGAGTCGGCCCTGACTCATAGCGACCCCTCCTTGGGTTTCCGAGGCAGTATCACTACGGAAGCAGGAATGCCCAACGTTCCTTCCGAGGAGTGGCTGGTGGGTTTGAACCGCCAGCCTTCTGGTTAGCACGCTACGGAGCAATTCTATTCTGTAACACATGAGCTCAATGGCAATGGGTTTTATGACCATTGACCTAAAGAAAAAAAAAAAAATCAAACCTGCTAATTCCAGTCATAGCAACCCTGTTGGACAGAGTAGAACTGCCCCCCCATAGAGTTTCCAAGACTATAAATCTTTACAGAAGCAGACTGTCTTGTCTTTCTCCCTGAGTGGCTAGTGGGTTTGAACCACTGACCTTTTCGTTACCAGCCGAATGCCTTAACCACCGCACCATCAGAGCTCCTCAAAAAATGATAAATTATCCCAAAAAACCCAATATATTAAAATCTCAATGAAAGCTGAAGATCTCAAATCTTCTGTGTGTTTGTTGTTTTAAACAGGCTATTATGTCACTAAACAGAGGGTTATTGCAACCAGATGAGGTGTTTTATCTCAGATATTTGAGCTGCTGGGTGGTCTCTTTTTAATGGGTCTGAAGGAATGCATTGCAGTATTAATTTTGATCAATCTATGTACATACATATGAAACGTGTTCAACTGAGCCCTGAGGTTTTACTGCAGCAAGTCGGAAGTGATCTTTCTCTTTGGGGCTGCAGTAAGTAGATACAATGACTAACAGAACTATGTCCCCAAATCTATACTCATTGTCCTTAACACCTGTGTGTGTGTGTGTGTGTGTGTGTGTCTGTAAATTAAAAGGAGGAAAATCCCCTTTGTGCTTTGGTACACACAGTGTGAAAGGCCCCCCTCCCCCCACTTTTTTCTTTTTTTTTTTTTGGCAAGGGCTATAAAGAGAGATCACATTAGTGTAACCTTTGCCTCCTAAGGTGTGGATGAGTGAGCTGTGGTTGGAATTTAATTTTAACAGGTTTTTTATCAAATTGCTAAAAGATATTGAAAATGTTTAATATGAGAGGCAGGGGCCGTAAATCACGCATAGGCTTGTTAAAGTAGATGTCTGTGGCGTATGGGTGTATGGAGCCTGTGTTTCTGCCCAGGGACTTTTCATTACTGCACCAATCAGGGATATTATTCTCACCTCGTAACTCTGCAATATTAGATGGTTGGTATATGCCGTGCTGAAGGAAGGATTTAATGCCCCTCTCCCCTTCTTGGGGGAGGGGTGTCTTAAAGACCTATTCTTTTACTCAATTTATAGGTCATTTGGCTGTTCACAGGGATCTTAAAAAGTCATATTTGAAGGATGGAGGCAGGTAATGTTGGTGTCACCGAGTGTTACTTGCAGCATTGAATGGTGTTCCTTGAATCACTCTCTTCTGTAATAGATTTTTCTTTCTTGTTCTTCTTTTTTCTCCCTCCCCCTTCTACTTTTATTGCTGATCTCCAGAGGTTTTCACCTTCTTCTTGCCATGATTAGATTTGTCTAGGACACAGGTGTATCATTTCTCTCTTATCGAGGATGTCCATCAGTGGCATGTAGCATGGCTTTCTGTGGCCTTATTTAGCTGGTCCCTGCTTCTCAGGCTTGCTAGCACTCCTTGGTGGCTGGGCTGTCTTTTATCGCCCTTGTCTAAGTCAGCGTTGGCAAACTAAGGCCCTCGGGCCAAATCCAACCCCTTATTGGAACATAGCCATGCTCATTCATTTACTCATTGTTTGTGGCTACTTTTCACCATGGTGGCAGAGTTGAGTAGTTGCCTCAGAGGCTACCTGGCCTGTAAAGCCTAAAATACATACATGGTCTTGTAAACCAAAAAACATTGCCAATCCCTGATCTAGATCATAACAAGTATTCCATAAGTGTTGAGTAACACATGTTGTTGTTGAGTCAGACCTGACTCATAGCGACCCCTCTTGGGTTTCTGAGGCAGTATCACTACAGAAGTAGATTGCCCAACCTTCCTTCCGAGGAGTGGCTGGTGGGTTTGAAGGCCAGCCTTCTGGTTAGCGGGTCAAGTGCCTCAGGCACTATGCTACTAGAGCTCCCTGAGTAATACATACAATAACATACATTAACATATTAAAGGTATCACAATCAGGTTTCATCGAATATATAAATAAAATCACTTGTTCCTGGTGTTTGGGCTAATTGTACACTTTGTAATATGTAGTAGTTATATCACAGTATGTGCTTGAGTTCAGCTTGTACTATCCATCATCCCATCCCATCCCATCCCATCCCATCCTTATTAAATGAAAATATTCTCTAAGCTTTTGTGCAGTGCCTCTCAATGACAAAAGACAAGAATTGGAGAAAGAAGTTGTTTGACTTTGGAAAATATTCCCAAGTAGCACAGATAAAAATCCCTCATTCATTGTGAATTAGTTCATTGATCTTCCTAGTCCTTGGTACTCCTGGGAAAATAGAGCAGATTAGGGCACAGTGTGAATTTGTGCACCCCTTTCTGTTTGGCTTCAGATGGAAATGCAGGCTGAGCCTAGAGAGGGTGCTGGCTAGCGTGTGTGTAGACGACTTTTAGCTATTTCATAAAGACTAACACGGCAATTTGTGTGTGTCCACTCCTGCCTCCCATTTTCTCCTGAAATCCATGATCTTATTTCCCACATGAAACTTGAAAAATATTTCAAAGTAAGTGCTTATGGATGAGTATCTTGGATCAATATAATTCAAAGGGATATTTGGCTTCCAAGGTGGAGTCTTCTTTATAAACAATATGGCCAAGAGAAGGTGATGTGTCATTGTCTGGGTCTAAAAAGTTAGACGATTGTTGTGGCTTTATAAACCAAAAAAAACAAACCAAACGCACTGCTGTCGAGTCAGATCCGACTCAAAGCGACCCCTCCTTGGGTTTCTGAGGTGGTATCACTACGGAAGTAGATTGCCCAACCTTCCTTCTGAGGAGTGGCTGGTGGGTTCATACATGGGTTTAAATGTCTACTGCAATGGTTGTGACATCTCACTTTGAATATACGCATCTAGTCGTTCACATTTTTGGATGTGGTTAGAAAGGAGTGGCTGTTTTCAAATGTTTGCCCCTAAATTACAGTATATGTAAGTGCGTTCGACTTGCGGGTCATGTCCTTGTTCTTCTCATATGTTTTGTCATTTCCTTGGCTAATTTTCAGAAGTTTGTATCCAAATATGAGTTAGGGCCCTCAAACTAGTGAGAATTTTCTTCTTGATTTTACATTTTAGTCATAACAGATAAAATGTATACTCTGAGTGGTTTCAGAGACTATGCACTGCCAAAATATAGTTATGAGTTAATCACAGAATAATGTCTAATTATGTTGTTTGTTCTCTTTGGCTCTGTTTCCTCCTTCTGCCCTCTCTAGAAAGAGAGATTGAGAAAGACAAGCTTTATTTTGAGAGAAAGACATACACACACACACACACACACACACACGCACACACAGTGTTAGAGAGAGAGAGAGAGAGAGAGAGAGACAGAAAGAGAGAGAAAGACAGAGTGAGAAGGCTGATACTTTCTCACACAGAGGAGAGTGAGACACCTAGAAACATATAAAGGCACAGAGAACAATTTCAAAAGTGTAGGTAGTTAAGTCCTCCATTCAAGGCAATGAACAAGTCTGAGAATGAGCACCAGTGGGAGGAATGAGTCTTGTCTTCTCTTGTTCCAGCTCCTTTAGGCTTCTGAGCCTGAGCCTCTTGTTGCACAGAATGTAATTCATGTTTAAAGGTCCTTCTTACTGACTCAATGGCAGTGAGTTTAGTTTGGTTTGGTTTTCTTACTTTTTTAGGAGAAGGTGGTGGTAGTTTATGACCCCTAAACACAAGCCAGCTCCTTTATGTTGTAGGGCAACCAAAGAAAGAACAATCTGCTCTGCTGCTAGCTAGCAGTTTTAAGGGATTTTAAAAGGTAACTGTCTCTGCTGACACCAGCTTAAGAACCTATCCCCAAGTTGGTGGGCTCCAGTGAAGTTGGAGTACCTGGGTGGTACAAACAATTAATGTGCTTTGCTTCTATCAAAAGGTTGGGAGTTCAGATCCACCCAGAGGTACCTCAGAAGAAATCAGCTTTTGAAAACCCTGGGGAGCACAGTTCTACTGAGACACATGGGGTCTCATGAGTTGGAGTCAACTAGATGACATCTGGTCATTACTAGAGAAGTTGACCTTGGATTTTCTTAATTATTTCTATTGTTTTCTAAATGTCAAGGTAACCATCTCCCCCTCCACGTCCCCACTTCAGATCTATTTAAAGGGAAATAACTAAACTTGGGTTGACCCAACTGAGTTGGGCGGACTTACATGAAAGCCATCATTGTATGAGACCACTGTGAGCACAGACACCTGTTCCCAGTCTGAGCTTTAAAAGGGGCTTTCCCTGGCTTGGCTCTTACTAGCCACCCAGGATTTCATCAAGAAGCATGCCAGGTACACAGTTGGTCCTCATTGCTTCATTATATACTAGCTTGGCAACCGTGCCCAAGTTATTTAATCTCCTTTATTCCTCATTTGTCTAGCCTTGTTGCTTGGTTCTCTAGTGGTGCTGTAACAGAAATACCACAAGTGGATGGCTTTAACAAACAGGAATTTATTCTCTTACAGTTTAGGAGGCTAGAAGTCTGAATTCAGAGTGCTGGCTCTAGGGACTGGCTGAAAGGTCCCTGGACCTTGGGCTTCAGCTCTGCATCTCATTCGAGGCCCACTGGAGCTAGAGGTGTCTCCTAACTCACACACCTGCTGCTTGCTGAGGCTGATGAACCCAAGGTCAGCAAGTAGAATGGCAGAATCCCAAGATCAACAGACACACACTAGGTCACTGATTCAAGTCCAGGAACAATTCCAAAATCAGTAGGCAATGTAACAGGCCACTAGATGAAGACTCAGCCAAGTGCAGAATCCAAACATGTCAAAAAGTTGGAGACCTTTTTCAAAGCTTTTCTTTGTATACCAGAAGCAGGCCAAAGGCAAATATTTAGCTGCTTACAGCAGATTTCACTATGGAGGTGATTACAATCTCATCATGGAGAAAACTCCATCCTGTTGCCCAGCCACTCAAAACCACCTTCAAAACAAAACAAAAAACAGCTATACTGTCATTGAGTCAATTCCGACTCATAGTGACCCTGTAGGACAAAGTAGAACTGCACTATAGGGTTTCTAAGGCTGTAAATGTTTATGGAAGCAGACATCCATATCTTTCTCCTGTGGAGTGGCTGGTGAGTTTGAACAACTGACCTTTTGGTTAGCAGCTGAACTCTTTAACTACTGTGCCAACAGAGCTCCAGGGACCTCCTTAAGAACTATACAATATCACACACATATGAAATGTTTTTCAGATGTTTTCCTCCTACAATCAGACTCTGAAAGAATGAGCCATGATCTGAGAAGCTGCAAGACACACTCAACATTTTTGCTTTAAGGTGTGTGTTCTCAAAGTGCCAAGTTAGAAGATTGCTGACAATATCAGGCCCATCAATGCAGTCCTGAATAAATTCCCAAATTCTGTTAGACTTGCATGGTCTCCATGGATGGCTGAACCTAGTCGAGAACCGTAGACTCTGTGAGAGTTTATGCTTCATATTTCTTGTTTGTCTTTTTATCCCAAAGCTTTGCACTGTTGATGCATTTGTTGAAGCATGGTGACTCACACTTCAGTCCTGAGCCTTTGGAAGCTGATGTCACCCTAGAAGGGTGACCTGAGTTCCTGCTTTGGTTACATTTGCGATAGATACCGTGGTCGGAGACTTTTCAGAGCTTGGCTGGACATCTCCTTGAAAAGGCTGCAGTAGGATGCGGAGTCCTGGAGGACGCAATGCTGATGGCAGCACTCACCTGTGAGGCACTAGAGCAGTATGAGTAGCACTTTTCAAAGGCCTGTGCAGCACTAGGTGTCGGCTTCTCTGCCTTCTGTCTGTAGGGAGGTTTGAAGGCGGGGTGTTAGGCAAACAGTCTTCCTCCCAGGCTACTTCTGGGTCTCTCCTGTGATAACTGCAGGTGCTGCAGGGTCCTCTTCTGGGAATAGGTCTGTCATCACAGTGTGGAGGGTCTTGCTGATGATCCTGGCCACATGGGCCTCTGGGTGCACTAAGAGTCTGTGACATCTCAGAGGTCTCACCTGACCTGTGGGCTTTGTGACTCCCTCTGCTTCTGCTTTTGATACACGAATTGGGTCTGTTTATTCTGATTGTGTGACTTTGAGCAGAAATAAATCTGTGTGAGAAGACTCTGCCCAACTTAGTCACAACAGAGCCTTTTCTTTGTGGTTTCTACCCATTTCCTTTAAAAATGTTCTTCTTTCTTCACAGCTGTGGGACAGGGGTCAAACTGTCATGCTTAATATGTAAAAGCTGTAGCTTATATTCCAACTTCTACTTTCCCAGCAGAAAAGATCTTTTAACTTTTTACACATATTTCCCTGCCTGATACAAGTGGGGCACAAACATTACTGTGGGAGATACAAAGAATTATGAAACGCAATTTTTCACTTAAGGCCTTTACATTCTCCTTGGGAGATGACATAAAACACTGACATAAAATAAGGTGCAAATAATAACAGTATGCACATGATTAAGTGTGAAGTTCCATGGACCAGACAGCGTCTGTTGGGGGTCAGTGGACGAGGGACAGATGAGTTTGAGCTGTGATTGCTGAATTAGCTTGTCTGGAAAAGGCGGAGCCTGAATTTTGGAAGATGAAGAATGGATTGGATTATTACTTTTGATAAGTGCTTAGGTAAATGTTTATGTCAAACTCTACTTCCTCAAAGATTTACCACCTTGGAAACCCAATGGGGGTCGCTATGAGTCAAAATCCACTCAGCGGCAATGGGTTTGGTTTTTTTTTTGGATAACCACGGGAAAAGTTTTAAATTCGAACGTCTTGGTTTCAGTGAAAGTTAAAAATTTAACTTATTTCAAACTGAACATCATTATTTAGGGGTGAAAGAGTTTGGTAATCTATTAAGAGAAGCCTAGAAAATTCCCATTTTGCTTTAGTAGTGCCATTAAATAATGCTTGTCTAATGCGCATAAATAATGTGTCTAGAGAAATCAGGTCTGCTATAAATAGGAAGTTGTCAGACGGTGGTGAAGCGCACTTCCTTCACATCTGGGAACAGCCTTCAGGTTGTGTTCTGTGTGCTTCTCCTGTACGTGTTAATGACAAAGCTGTGTGAAAGTATCAATTTTCACTTTCGGGCTGTTGAAGCCCAACTTATATTCCCATATGCTTTTGTGTGTCTTTGTAGAGCACTCTTAGAGTGGAGTTTTGCTACTTCATCACTTTTCTTACTCAACCATCAGTGGCCAGAAATACTGAAGTTTCACTTGTGACCTGCAGACTCCTAAATCTCTCACACACAGCCAAAGGGTCAGGAGAAGGAAAACACCACAGTCCATTTGTCAGAAAATAAATACATGAAGAAACTCCTAAAATATTTCAATCCACATTCTTCACAATGATCATTTCAGAGAGATTATAGGAAACAATTTTAATATGATATATAAAAGAACACTGACACCTGAAAACAACAAGTTATTCCATGCACTGAAGGCAACAATATAAACCAGGCAGCATTGGTTAATAAATAAATTAATCACTTCAGACACCTCTTTTTGCTGTCCTGTCATACATTTTGTCCTACAAAAATAGTCTTGCTTTCATCAAAGACTCTTGAAGCTTTTTTTTTTTTTTTTTTGGTAAAAGAACTGAAAATCATCGCTGACTAGTTTTGTTCAATAATTTATATAATTCTGTATTTTTTTAAAAATGTACCGTACTTTTACACAAATAATGCATGTACTATTCAGTTTTTTTTGCCAACTACCCCCCTGCTATTTTTTTAAATGGCTACCCTGCACATTATATGGGTGGATGCATTATTTATGTGGGCACATATTTGCAAAAAATAAGGTAGCCTCACTGGGCTAATTATAATAGTTATCTTGCTTACAAATAAAAATTCATTTCTTATCTTTGATTTTTAAACCATTGAAAGAAGGGAAAAAATTCTCTAGCAAAAAATATTATCTAACTCATCCTTTTGTAACAGTTAAAATGGCTAGCTTTTTAGGGGAAAGTTCTAATGTGGAGTAATTTTTCAGAAGTTTTAAAAACGGAACAAACCATTAAAATCCCTATTTAATGCCCCTTTGTGTGTTAATCCATGATATCTTTAGGTTTGGGGTTTTTATTTAAAATAACATCAGCCTGGAAATCCAGCATTGATATTTATATAAAATTTATGTGATAGAAATAACCTTCCAAAATTAGTTTCTTCAGAATAAATGTTAATCTTGAATTTTTATTCATTGAGTGTTTTCCACATTAAAGGAAAAAACCTCACTGCCATCGAATCAATTCTGATTCATAGAGACTCTGTAGGACAGAATAGAACTGCCCCAGAGGATTTCAAGGCTGTAAGTGTTTACAGAAGGAGACAACCACAGCTTTCTCCCACAGAGGGGCTGGTTGGTTCAAACCACTGAACTTTTGGTTGGCGGCTGAGATCTTTAACCACTGCACTACCAGGGTTCTTGTTTTCCACATCAAATTCTATAAATGTGTCTTTCATTCTGTGTACTTCTGGTAGATATGTAAAGTGACTGCAGCTAGAGGTGTTGGATTCTTTGTTTTAGGAAGATGATCAGGTATAGTATGATCAGATACAGATATGGGTTAAATAAAATTCTCTAAATGAAAACAAGTGTAGAAATGGCTACTTTTAGTAATATCTACCCTTCTGCGTTTTAAATGTGAGAAACAAAACAACTGATTGATATTCATATGATTGAGAAGTCGTTTTTCTTCATTTCACAGAGTATTATATACACCTGAGTCCCATAGTGTGGCTTCCTTATTGGCATGCATTTAAAATGAAAATATGTTTGGGTATACAATTTTTTTTTTTTTTTTTTAAATCAGATTGTGGTACTATGAAGTAAGTATTACAATAGAAAAATCTGATATTTTTTGAAAGTTGTAAAACCTGTATGTAGTATAATTTAATTTGTCATTATTGAAGTAGTCTTTCATGAAAACTTCTAGAAAATGATAGCATTTATGCACAATATTTTAGCAAGTATAGTATTAAAATGAATGAATGATTTTTATAAGAGGTGTATAGACAGAGGTGTTACTCACTGAGGTAATGGTGTGAATCAAAATGTTTGGGTTCTGTTTTATCTTAGGAAGGAGCCCTGGTGGTACAATGGTTAAGTGCTCACCTGCTAACCAGAAGGTCAACAGTTTGAACCCACTTGCTGCTCTGCAGGAGGAAGATGTGGCAGTCTGCTTCTGTAAAGATTTGCAGCCTTGGAAACTCTATGAGGGGAAGGTTGTACTCTGTCCTGTAGGGTCACTCTGAGTTGGAATCAATTTGATGGCAGTGGGTTTGGTTAGGTTTGGTTTAGTTCTTGTCTTAGGAATTTTCAAAGATGTTCTTGAAATTCTGGGAATACTCAAATATGTCATGTTCCAGTGTTCAGTGTTGGAAACAACTAATCCTTTAATGTGTCCTGCCAGATTAAATTTTTTTCTTTGCAAATATTAGACTAGAGTGGGCTTTTCACACCATCTCCGTTCCAAGACCTGACTTCTGTTCAAGGGCTCATTGCTTAGTAAGGTCGTTGTCTGTTCTGCTCTACCTAGGTGAATATGTACCATTCTGTAATAGCACCATTAAGTACGCCATGCTTAGTTAAGCGCCAGCAAAGTTTTACATGCTCACTTGTGCAGTAGCAAGGGAATGCATGTGATAAATACGGTGATAGAGTTTTTGTGCCTATTTTAGAGTTTGGGTACTTCTTTTCTATTTTTAATAAAACATAAAGATGAGACTAGTTCGTGGTTAGTTTTTTTTTTTTTTTTTTTTTAATTAGGATTTGGGTGAAGATTTACAGAGTAAATTCACTTTTCATACAGCAGTTCACATATACTTTGTCTCATGTCATTGACCAAAATTT
>NW_006921677.1:3835047-3847474 GCF_000298275.1 Orycteropus afer afer
GATTATATTCTGTGTCTGTATTTATTGGTTTCCCTTTTCTTTGTTGAAGAGGGTCTGTGCAATCCTTCTGCCTAGTCCGCCATCTTGCCCCGCCTCCTCGTGGTTAGTTTTTGAAACAGATTTTCTGCTTCTCTTTCAAATTTCTGAATCAGTTGCATTACAGAATGTCTTGAAATTACAAGGTGAGCTATTATCAGTTTATCTGTGAGAATTTGAAGCTAATAAAGTGTCAGCAGAACAGAGAAGCAGAAGCAGGTTACATTATATCTCCAAGGTTGCTGTAATGAGAAATTCAAATTTTGAGTTACTGTTTTACTCACTAAATAGCCTCACTGTTCTCTTCGATTGTCTTTTTAATTAGAAATCATATACGTTTCCAATCAAAAGACAAATTTATGCTAATACAAGTTTTAGCTCTTTTATATAGCGGGTGTCTGTGAAAGGTTTCACTTGGAAAATAGATTCAGTTCCTAGCTCAGATGGTGAATGGAGGAAGAGAGAGGATTTGTATGTTACCAAAATCTCTCTCATTCCAGTGATGGTGACTTTGCACTTTCTGGAAAAGAAGCATGAAAATATGAATGGAATCTTAGATCATAAGTTGGCGTGAGTTCAGCTCCTGGGAACTAAACTATAGGTTTTGGTTGTTTGAGATGCAGGTGATATTTTATTGAATTTAGAAATTGGTGACATTCAGAGGCAAGAAGTCATGATGACCCAAGGAAGATAACATCAAATCATGAGTTAGTGCTTGATGCAATTGCAAATGTATAGCTTAGATGGTTTTCCAAAAGATGTATGAGAGCGGGGTGGTGGTGGTGGTGTTAGAGTATATGTATTATATCCACAGTGCCTGGTATGGGGCTGCTAGCTCATAGTAGGTGCTCATAAAGTATTATTTTTAAGAAATCAATGAAGGAATGAATCTAGAAGTTCATTCTGCTGTGCAGAAATGGATAGGGACTTGTTCTGTACATTGCTATTGGGGGGCCAGTGTAAGGAAGAAATCCTTAAAGTCAAAGCTCTCAAAGATTGCCATAAGCTACTGGGAAGGAAGTGAGTTCATGCAGAGGGTGAGTGGTGGACTATTGTAGAAGGCACTCAAGGATTTTTAGTGGGTAGTTAAACCAGATGATTCTAAAATGATATATATGTTCCAGAGACACTATTCAGTATTTGAGTGCTTACTGTTCCATAACAATGTATGTGTCACAGGAGAGAGATCAAAAATGTGTGAACTGAGATACCTACCAATGCTTTGGTACTCCCCATCTCATTGTGATGGTAAAATGAAAATGGGGAAAAATAAAAGTTAAGAAACAACAAATTGCAAATATGTTTTTTTTGTTATGTGCCATCCAGTTGAATCCGACTCATAGTGACCCCACCTTGGGTTTCCGAGGTGGTATCTCTACGGAAGTAGATTGCCCAGTCTTCCTTCTGAGGAATGGCTGGGGGGTTTGAACTGCTACCCTCTAGTTAGCAGTCAAGTGCCTTAGGCACTGTGCCACCAGAGCTCCTGGCAAATTACAAATATACTCTAAATAAAATTCAGAGTACTTAAATCACTCATTCATTCAGTAATTATTTGAGTGCCAGTAAACATTTTAAGGGGAACTCTGGTGGCACAGTGCCTAAGGCACTTGACTGCTAACCAGAAGGCTGGTGGTTCAAACCCCCCAGCCATTCCTCAGAAGGAAGACTGGGCAATCTACTTCCATGGTGATACTGCCTCGGAAACCCAAGGAGGGGTTGCTATGAGTCGGATCCCACTCGATGGCACATAACAACAACAACAAACATTTTAAGTGCCAGGGTCTTCCTTGTGACTGGGGAGAATAGGAAAACCTCCTAGCAGGGGGTGGAGTTTGAGCTAGATTATGAAGAATTTGTAGTGATGTATTGGGAGACTACACATTGCTGGGTGATGCAAAAGGTTAGGATATTTGACTGCTAACCAAAGTTTGGAGACACCTGGGGCAGAAGACCTGGCAATCTACTTCTGAGAACTTAGCCATTGAAAACCCTGTGGAGCATGGTTCTGCTCTGACATACAGGGGTTGCCATGAGTCAGAGTTGACTTGATGGCAACTGGTTTTGGTATCAACAGGATTATTCAGTGAGGGCATGTCAGCTGGGTGTAAGCTAAGTTATAGGAATGATGAGATGTGACCAGCGGACAATGAAGAAATCTTAGGGTAGTGATAGTAGGTGAAAACAAAAAGGAGGCTGAGGTAATACTTTGGTTTACCTTAAATAGTTCAGCTCTGAGGTGCGAGTCTTGTGACTGAGTATGGAGGGAGAGATACAAGTTAGAGGTGTGTGTTTCTGCCAGACAGAAAAGTGGAATAGGTAGTTACAAATGTGAAAATTTATTTAAATATAGACAAGAAGAGTTTAATATTTTGGATGTTAAATTGAGAATGCATTGTCAGTCAGGAAAGATATCTAGTTAAGAAGACATTTGAAGTTTTGAGAGTGGTTCATCTCTTTGCTAATTCCAACATATACATTCACTTCCTTTTGGATCTATTCTTTTTTGGGTCCATTTTCTTTTAAAATGGACTCATAGGCATTTACTGGAGTGCTGTTCATCCTTTTCTGAGATATCACTTTCTCATTTCTACACTAATTTTTACTGATGTTGTTACTATTACTGAAGTGTTCTCACATGCTGCTTTTATTGGTGCAAGATGTCACTTGATAGCACCAAGAATTGAGAAAAGCTATTTTAAGTGGGGTGGAAAAGGAATGTATTTTAGTTTATAAAGGAGTTGTTGAGTTTTCAAGCAAAACTAAGAAGAGTCTGAAGATCTGAGATGTTTGATTTTGGGAAGATCATAGGTTAACAGGCCCTTCCTTGGATTGATTTTACTCTAATTGTTTATGTCGAGTAGGTTATTGCTTATGAAACACCATTGACACTTAATAAGCAATACAAATGCTTGTTAATTCTTAAAATTTTAAAATAAAGATTGGGAAGCATGAATTTTAGAGAAGAGTGGAGTCTGGCTGGTGCAGTGGTTAAAGTGCTCAGCTGCCAACCAAAAGGTTGGCAGTTCAAATCTACCAGCCGCTCCATGGGAGAACGAAGGGGCCATCTTCTTAGGTAAAGATTTACAGCATAAGCAAATCTATGGGGTACTTCTGTTCTGTCCTACAGAGCTACCTTGAGTCAGAATTGACTTGATGGAAATGGGTTTGGGTTTTGGTTTTGGTATAGGAGTTGTGGTTTTTTTTTTTTTTTTTTTTTCTTTTCTGTTAGCTCTGGGGTTATACTTTAGAAAGGTCATGTTTCTGAGCATTCTTATACTAATATAATTATGGTGTCAGAGAATGTAATTTAGTACAAATGTTTATAGAAAGACTGTATCTAATACTTTACAATGTTTTCCTTTTTTGTTTTAAGCCAAATTGCTTTTCTTTTAAAGTTTATCTTTTAAACTAATAAGTTAAAATGTTTATGAGAAATAGAAATGTAAAGATATAAATTTTCTCACATATGCTCTCTGGTTATCTGGAATCTTTTATTCTTTCAGGATGGTGGTCCCTTTTGTGAGTGTAAATTTACAAAGCCAGTCCTACTGAAAAGTGTCCCTCCCCCCAATATGCTTTGCTTTCAGTTTAAGAAACAGTTAATTGGCTATATCTTGTGGATAAAATTTTTAGGCTATTTGTAGACAGGTAGTACCTACACTTTCAAAAACTTTTCTACATTAGAAAATCAAGCAAAAACAACAACCAGTATTAAAAATGTTTTCAATGAATGCTAGAAATGTTCAGATGTAAAGAAAAATTATTTGGTTAAATTAATTAATATTGTTGTTGCTGTTGTTCTGTGTAGTCGAGTCGGATCCGACTCATAGCGACCCCTCCTTGGGTTTCCGAGGCAGTAGCACTACAGAAGTAGATTGGCCAACCTTCCTTCCGAGGAATGGCTGGTGGGTTTGAACCACCAGCCTTCTGGTTAGCAGTCAAGTGCCTTAGGCACTATGCTACCAGAGCTCCTAATTAATATTAGTGTTAGATATTAGATAATATTCAATGACTGATAAGCATTTCGTTTATAATTTCCTAATCAGTTTTGTTACTCTTGAAACATTTCCATCTCACCTTGATTTTCTCTTACATTTAGTTTTTATTCTTTTTTCTCTCAGCTTTCTGACTACTCACTGTCAGAGAACTTCTTCAGATTTTCATATTTGCAATCTTCTAACCTGCATTCCTATTAGTTCTTCTTCTGAAGTAATTTCCCAAAGGTTTCTGCTTCTTCCTCTGAGAAAATTAGTCCTTCTATCCCATCAAATGGAGGAGAAGGAGAGAGGTCGTACTCAAATAACTTCTCTGTGTTGGTCTGCTTAAAATATCATGAGCGTTGTTTCTAAGAAGGGACAGTTTTTTAAAGAAGGAAACATTTTTTTTTTCCTTTCTCTAAATTTAGCTATTTGCCCTTGAAAGCTAGATTCAGAGTTGTTATTTCGCACATACATGCACAGAAGCACACACTTGCATCCATACAAGTACATATGAATATGTCTACACATTCACACATGTAACATTTATAGGCTTTTCCTATAAGGAGGGCCTAACATTTACTCTTAGTGATTACTATGGTTTTAGTAACTTGAATAACTTGGTTCATAAAAAGTTCTGCTTAATAATAGAACTTGCATCAAAAGTCCACAGCTTGTCACACCACATACTTTTGAAAAGCAATTTTAAATTAAAAACGAGCAAAGCTGTTAGAAAAAGATGCAAAATGGTTTTAACACGTTGACCCTAAATGATTTCCTCCATAAATGTATACACTTGGAAGCTGATATCCAGAGAACATTGAACAGAAAACTATTTTTTAAATCTTTTTGTGTTCTACAGGAAATGAATTTGTTTGCCCTTTTCCTGTGGTGCCATATTGTCTGAATTTTCTTTCTGCTTTTATAATAGGCAGAGAGAATAAGACGGCTCCACGCTCGATAATCCTCTTGAAGCTCTGTGGTGCTATGCTGTGGGGTTGAATAATTATGATTAATTGTAAACTGGACCATGTGCATTTCAGAGAGTGGATTGTAATTAAATAAAACTTAATGATTTTAACGTTGTGCTACTGGTATGTATTTATGATACATAGCTCTATTATTCCTATAAGATATACTTTGTAATTGCACAGATGTTGTTGAGCTCAAATTTCAAGCCATAATAATGTATTGCTTTCTAATGAAAATAAAGGCTTATATATATTTGTGTTTCACAGTCTAGTCTTAAGAAAGGTGGAAACTATGAGCTGAATAAAACAAGAAAGCAGTTGGTCAATATAGTATGTGTATCTGTTTACACACAATTCAATCGAGAGGCAAATTTTCTATTGTGATTCATTATTCTCTTGTATGCATATATTTTTTGAAAAAATGCAAAGGATACATTTATGTTAATGATTGCAAATAACTTGAAATGATTGAAAAATTGTGGACTGGTTCTAAAACATGCCTTTAGATTCAGGAAAAAAGTTATTTTTTTGTGCTAAACTTTAGCTTTGGTTGATTTATTGTCATCTCTCTGGGTTTTGGTTTTGTGTAGTTGCTTATAGAATTATATACATTACTTTAAAAATATTACTCAATTTTTCCCCTTTAGATAACATGATTCAGTATAAATTTATTTTTTAAAATTAATGCACTTTTTTTTTTTTTTTTTTTAAATAACACTTTTAGGTTTAAAGAAAAAGGAACAGAAAGAGTTCCCATGTACCCCTACCGTCCTCACGTAGTCCCATGTTATTAACATCTTGCATTGATGTGGTATATCTGTTAGAGTTGATTAACAAATACTGATGTGTTATTATTAACTAAAATCTATAGTTTACATTAGGGTTCACTCTTTATATTGTACAATCCTAGAGATATTGACAAGTGCATAATGTCAAGTGTCCAGCATTAGAGTGTCATAGAGAATAGTTTCATTGCCCTAAAAATGCCCTGTGCTCCACCTGTTCAGCCCTTCACTTAGTTCCTAAACTGCTGACAACTACTGATCTTGTGTTGTCTCTGTAACAACAACAACAAACACAACAAAAAGAACTCACTGCTGTCGAGTCAGATCTGATTCATAGGGACCCCTCCTTGGGTTTCCGAGGCGGTATCACTTCTGTAGTGATACCGTCTCGGAAACCCAAGGATACCACCTCGGAAACCCAAGGAGGGGTCGCTATGAGTCAAGGCTGACTCGACAGCACGTAACAACAACAGCAATCACTTTGGAAGTAGATTGCCCAACCTACCTTCTAAGGAGTGGCTGGTGGGTTTGAACCACCAGCTTTCTGGTTAGTAGTCAGATGCCTTAGGCACTATGCTACCAGAGCTCCTCATTGCAACCATAGCCTGGTGAAAACGAAGGGTAGCCTTCTGCCAAGTCCTTAATTCATATGATTCTCCTGAGAATGCATATTTATAAGGTCTTTACAATGAATGTATGTTCATTAGTAGCCAAAGCAATTAAATTTCAAGAGCAACAGTAGGTTTACAGTTTTTTCTTTTTTATAAATTATTTTGTAAAAGAACAATATGTTAAAACCATAGAAATTTTAATCAAAATTTCTTTAAGAAAGAGAATAACAAGATACTGTATTTTTAAAACCATAAGTCAACTTAAGGTTCCATACTGTTATTTATTCCCGAATAAGAACACTGGTATCCACCTTGCTGTGTTGCTCCAATGACTAGGGATAATCATTACTATTCATGGTGTCCATGGTCAGTACCATAAATCAGCATTAATAAGCTTTCTATATCCATTAGCTCATTAAACCTCATTACTTTCTAGGTTAGGAATTGTTCCAGTTTTCCAGATAAGGGACCTAATCATCAAAATTTCACTTATCTTGCCTGCGCTACACACATAGTACCTAACATACTGAGCTAGAACAATGTACATCAATGTTGTCACTCTCATAGATCCATAAGAAATGAACATTTGGGGGAAAAAAAGTGTAAAAAGGTGGAAAAGAAGCATGATTTCATTTTTAACATTTTGTTTGCCTTGATGTTGTTAGCTGCCATCTAGTTAACATGGGACTAACGGTGACCCCATGCACAACAGGACATAATGCATCCAGTCCTGCACCATGTCTATGGTTGGTTGGGGATTGGACCTTGGAAGGCAAGAATTCTACCACTGAACCATCAGTGTCCCCTCCATTGTCTTGTTGTGTGCCATTGAGTTGATTCTGATTCATAGTGACCCTATATGCCCAAATCCACTGCTGCGTAGTCAATTGAGTCATAGAGACCCCATTGGGTTTCCAAGGCTATACATCTTTACTAAAGTAGGTTGCCTCATTATCCTTCCATTGAGCAGCTGGTGGGTCTGAAGCACTGAGCTTCTGATTAGCTGACAAATGCCTTACCCACTGCACCACCAGATCTTGGTGACCCTGCACTCCAAACCAAAACTAAACTCACTGTCATTGAGTCAATTCTGACTCAGAGTGACCTCCGCTGCGTTTCCGAGGCAGTAAGTTTTTATGGGAGTAGATTACCCCATCTTCATTTCGTGGAGCGGCTGGTGGATTTGAAACATTGACCTCTGGTTAGCAGTGAAATGCCTTAGGCACTGTACCACTAGAGCTCCTTTAGTGACCCTATAAACCAAACCAAACTCACTGCCGTCGAGTCGATTCTGACTCATAGTTGGGTTTCCAAGACAGTGGACCCCCATTGGGTTTCCAAGGCAGTAAATCTTTACAGAAGCAGATTGCCCAGTTTTCCTTCTGCCGAGTGTTTGGTGGTTTTGAACCACCAAATTTCTGGTTAGTAGTCAAATACCTTAGGCACTACACCACCACAGCTCCTTGTTGTTATGTGCCGTCAAGTCGGACCCAACTCATAGCGACCCCTCCTTGGGTTTCTGAGGCAGTATCACTGCGGAAGTAGATTGCCCCATCTTCCTTCCGAGCAGTGGCGGTTCAAACCGCTAGCCTTCTGGTTAGCAGTCAATTGCCTTAGGCACTATGCTACCAGAGCTCCTCCACAGCTGCTTAGTGACCCTATAAAAACCAAACAAACCAAACTCACTGCTATCAAGTCGGATACAAATCATAGATACCCCTCCTTGGGTTTCTGAGGTGGTATCACTATGGAAGTAGATTGTCCAACCTTCCTTCTGAGGAGTGACTGGTGGATTTGAACCACCGGCCTTTTGGTTAGCAGTCAACTTGCCTTATAGAACAGAGTAAAACTGGCCTACAGAGTTTCCTGGGCTCCGCAAGAGCAGATTCCACCAGTCTTTTCTCTCAAAGAGTACCTAGGGGGTTCAAACTGCTGATCTTTCATTAGCAGGCAAGCACCAGAGATTCTTTCTATTGTCTTAAACTTTTAAAATCATGTTTTTTTCCTGAGGGGTAATTTGTCACTAAATGATAAGGAAAATGTAAATATTTAAGGAGTTGGGGGTGTATTTGGAAAAGGATTTTTATATGTTAAAATTTTATATTTTTATTGCATTTTAACAACAGCTTTAGAACCTTGGTTATATGCATACAATTATATACACACATTTCTAGCTATAAAACACACAATGTGTTTAAAGATGTACACTGTATCTGATGTACATTGTGTTTATTCTGAATGTCAAATATCAAATTTATTTTTCATCTTGCTGTGCATGGATTAAATCAAATTTATAAGATTTTAGCTTTTCTCACTGCTTCATTAAGAAAACTATATATGGGACCTCAGGAGTGGTGGGATTTGGGTGGTTGGCCCAAGATCCAAATTTTTCTCTAGCCCTCCTGTAATTTTAATCTAATTTGCCTTATTAGAAGTCCAGAAGGAATGAATTTTGAAAATAGTATTAGTTTTGGGATTTGCCAGTTTTCTAGCCATATTTAAAATTAAATTAAAAAATGTATTAGACAATTCTAACATTTCTCCCTTTGTTTCTTTTCCTTGTCTTCTTTAACACATGAATGGTGTATGCTCCCTTTGAAGATTGTTTGGTTTTTAACCTGTTGTACCTTCCAGTTTTGTTCGGGTTAGCTGATGCCTATGTAAGGGCTATGGTCTTTTGTAATAAATTTTGTATTTCCAGCAAAATAGATATTTATGTAGTTTATTTATAGATTTTTATTAATTTATTGTATTTCTTTTTTTAGGTTGAGAATTACAGTTGCTTACCAGTAAACTGACTTAGCTGTTAGACACAGTTATGTTTCTGAAATGTATTGCTCTGGGTGCAAGGTTGTGATGGAAAACATTTATTCATATTTGTATTACCTTGTACTTTACAAAACCACAAACTAAACAACCAAACTCACTGCCATTGAGTCGATTCTGACTCATAGCAACCCCCTTTGGGTTTCCAAGGCCGTAAATCTTTACAGAAGTAGATTACCCCATCTTCCTTTTGGCAGAGCAGCTGGTGAGTTTGAACCGCCAAACTTCTGGTTAGCAGTGAAATGCCTTGGGCACTGCTTCCCCAGAGCTCCTGTGTTATTTTACAAGTAACTAGTTAACACGGAATAACTTTTAAAGCTATAATTAAATTTCCCAGCCACAACAGATTTTTACTTCATGTAAGCACTGATGCATTAATGAATGCAAGAATAAACTGATCCTTATTCTGCCTAATTCCAGACGCATCGTTTTCTTTCACTTTTGAGACAGAGTTTTGCAAGCGTCATGAAAATAGACAAATTTTAGCCCTCCTAAATTGTTCAGAGACTAGAATGTTTTCTGCAACTAGATCTTCTAAAACAAGAAAGAAAACCACTCACTTTTTCTATCTTGCATGAATGTATTTCTCTGGATGCTGCTTACTTTAAAAATCATGGAAGAGTTTAAAATTTTCAAGTTTTCCCATCAACACACGCACATTCACACATACACAGCTCAGTCAATTGAATTTGCAAATATGAATAAGAGTTGTATATTTTCAGTAATCAGTTAAGTATTTTCAAATTGTTCTGCTGGGTACAAGTTTTTTTTTTTTTTAAAGAATACATAAAGGAGTATAACCAAATGAAACCCATTGCTGTCGAACAGCTCTAAAAGGGCAGAGTCAAACTACCCCATAGGGTTTCCAAGGCTATAATCTTTATGAGAGTGGACTACTATATCCTACTGTCACAGAACAGCTGATGGGTTCAAACTGCCAACCTATCTGTTAAGAGCTGAGCATATAACCACTGTGCCACTTGAGCTCCTTTATACCTACTAATTATATATATGCACCATGTTCAGCAGTTTCATTTTGCTGAGAAGTGACAGTGATTATGAACAACACAAAATGCCACCACCAAAAAATTGTAAGAAAATACCTCCTAACATGTCTAGCATATTCTGAAAATTGCAGTTCTATAATTGAATTAATATTGTTCACCCATGATTGTGATTATACCAGTTCTTCAGGATTTTCCTCATACTCACTCTTTGTACAGATGTACCTCTGTACCACTCCCCACCCTTTTTGTTGATTAACACAGGTCTGTATGCAACTGTTTTTGCTTTAGTCGATAATCCCTTTAAGCTGTGCTCTAAGGCTCAATTTCTCTTATTATTATCTGCATAATGGCTCAGGTGTTGGAAAAGTGCCTTGGGCTAACCATGCCTGACCAGTTTTTGATGTGCACTGTCCTTTTATATAGTTCTTTGAATAGCAACATAATATAGTGACAGTTTTTCTTTGTGTATTATCAGAACATTTCTAAGGATAAGGGAACAATAATAATAGTCTCAAATATGGGTTAGTAATCATGAGTAGTGGATAACTTGCACATTACCCAGATGTTTACTAGGTATTTGGGTTATTTCGGGGACTTCAGAATATTTAAAGACTCACATCCTTCTTATCATATGCCCTAGCTGATATATTTTATGGGAGCTCTGGTAGCTTAGTGCCTAAGACACTTGACTGCTAACCAGAAGGCTGGCGGTTCAAACCCACTAGCCACTCCTCGGAAGGAAGATGGGGCAATCTACTTCCGTAGAGATACTGCCTCGGAAACTCAAGGAGGGGTCGCTATGCGTTGGGTCTGACTTGACAGCACATAACAACAACAACTACAATATATTTTATATTACTTCCAGTTGTTACTTACAGAATGCATATTGTACAATTTAGGGGGAGCCCTGGCATTAGCATGGACTTGAGTATATGCTGGTGAATCTATAACAAATAACCAGTGTTTCAATAAAAGTATGCTGTCATATAGAATTTTGTACGTTTAAACAATTAACTGGCAGTCATGCGTTTTTGAACTGTCCACATTTATAGAATTCTCTAAGTTTTAGTATATTTCTCTACTAAATATAAGCTTCATTATCATTAGTTGCCATTGAGTTGGCTCTGATTCATAGTGACCTTACATATAACAGAATGAAACATTGCACAGTGCTTTGCCAGCCTTATAATCATCGCTATATTTGAGCCCATTGTTGCACCACTGTGTCAGTCCATCTCACTGAGGGCCTCCCTCTTTATCATTGACCCTCTCTCTTATACAGCATGATGTCCTTCTCCAGGGATTGGTCCCATCAGAGAGCATGTCCAAAGAAAACAAGACAAAGTCTTACCATCCCTAATTCTAAGGAATATTCTGGCTGTTCTTCCTCCAATGCAGATTTGCCTATCCCTCTGGCATTCTATGATATATTCCATATTCTTCACCAGCACCACAGTTCAATATATCAGTTGTTCTTTGGTCTTTCTATTTCATTGTACAAAATGTAAACTTCACCATCTTAGTAAAAATAATAATTTTACAAAAAGTTTTCCAGCTTTTCCAAAGGTAACTTAATATTGAAGTGACTTTCCTCTTATAGTGCATTGTCAGGTACTTTGTAATTCTCTGATATTTCTTGTACTTTTAAAAACTCTATCAAGGAAGGAACACAAAGTGCTTAAGCACTTTGGTCTCTTCTCCTGCTACTTAACCAGGAGTCTAGTATAACTTTAAAAGCAAGATTACAGTCTCAACAATGTCAAAGAAGGTGTGTCTCCTCTTGTATCATTTGAATTTTCATCATTAGAGGACCTACCGTGCAAATTGCTCCATGTCTTTTGGTGTTTGAGGCCCTACACACTTTGCCATGTTTAATTTGTAGCTTGCCTTTGTGAATTGGTTATGATTTTGGCCTCGTTTTTGACATAGGGATCATGTGTTAATGTTGTTGTTGTTAAGTGCCGTTGAGTCGAACCTGACTCATAGCGACACCTCCTTGGGTTTCCCAGGCAGTATCACTATGGAAGTAGATTGCCCAGCCCTGTGATAAGCAGTCAAGTGCCTTAGGTACTGCACTACCAGAGCTTTTATAGTGTATTAATATTTAATTCATGTTAGATTCTTTTTTTTTTTTTTTGTGATTTGGGTGAAGGTTTACAGAGCAAATTTACTTTCCGTACAGCAGTTCACATATACTTTGTCTCATGACACTGA
>NW_006921677.1:3854319-3879031 GCF_000298275.1 Orycteropus afer afer
CCTGTTTGGGGTTCGTTGGACTTCCTGAATGGATATATTCTCATCTTTCATCATATCAGGGAACTTTTCCTCCAGCAAATCTTGGACAATTTTCTCAGTGTTTTTGTTTTTCTCTTCCTGTTCTGGAATTCCAATGACACGTAAGTTATTCCTTTTGATGGTATCCCACATGACCCTTAGACTTTATTCATTTTGTTTTGATTTTTTCCCTGATTATTCCCGTTCCAAAGTAGTATTCAGGTATTTTTCTTCCATCTCATTAATTCTGTCTTCTATCACATCAATTCTACTCCTTTGCCCTTCCCATGTGTTGTCTATTTCTGACAATTTAGTATTAATCTTACGTATTTCTTTCTGTAGATTTAGAACCATTTCTAATTTTTCATTTACTTTTGCCATTTTGTTCTTTTATTTTCTTCCAAAATTCTTCTAGGGTTTTTTCTGTATTTTCTTTGGTCTGTCTCTCAATCCTTTGAAGATACCTAAATATAATTCTTTTGAATTCTTATAAGAGAGTTCCAATGCTGCTTCGTCCTCAAGGATGTGTCCTGGGTCTGTATCCTGCTCCCTTGTTTCTACCACTTTATCCTGCTTCTTTGTGTGGACTGTGATGGTCTGTTTTCTCCGAGGCATCATGGCGTTGTTGTATTTAGATCTCTTTTAACTGTTTGTGAAGAGCAGCCAAGGGTGATTCAGGCTCTTCTTGGTGTTTTTTTAATCATTGGCCCATTGGTGGAAAATGAGGTAGTGGCTCTCGCTCAGTAAGTGAGGTTGCAGGAGGTGTGGGTGTAGTTTTGTCTTATGAGGACTGTTGTTGTCTCCCACTCACTTAGACACAAATTACATTTGAATATCCATGAAAAAACTAAAAGCACATGGACAAGAAACACACAATGTAATCACACAGGAACAGTAACCAAAAAAAGAAAAAAGTGAAAAAGAAGAAGAAAAAACAAGAAAACCTGCAATATCTGAGGATAGGGCACTAAGAGAAAAAAAGTGGAGAAGGAAAATAAGAAAGGCAAAAAGAAAAAATGGGAAGAATACAAAAAGAAAAACAAGGAATGGGGTTAACCCCCCCCCAAAAAAAAAAAGGGGAAAACTAAAATAAAAAAATTTCAACCAGGAACATGGAAAAGAAAAAATGCTATAAACTAAGACCTGGTAGGGGAAGATTATGAATAATAGTAAAAAGGACAAAAGTATTATTAATAATAGTTGTTTGAAAACAGACAAATACAAAAAACTAATCACCAGAAAAAAGAAAGCGAAAAAGAAAAAAAGGGAAAAAAAAAAGATCGGTGGAGGACAGGGCAGGGCACCCAGGCTCCATGTAAGCACACAGACTTTGATGGAGTTCCTGTGGACCCAGAAGGTAGGTGGGAGTGGGGGATAGTTGCACCTCCGTTCACCAAGCGGGTGTGAGGTATAAGAGTAACGAGAGGAATATGGTACCTTTTCAGTCTTGCAGGTCCGGAGTGATTTTGGGGTTATTGCAAAGCAGAACGTGTTCTTAAGCACCAGGAATCTTCGATAGCACCGTCTCTTTAAATATCCAAAATAGTCAATCCTCTTTTAAACCTTCAAAATGGCGCCACCCTCTGGACTGGCTAAAGTCCACAGCTCAGCCCGCATTTCTCTTCACCTTTTCTGATTATTCCCCAGCCCACAGAGCAGTTCTCTGTGCAGTCCCTGGCTAGCAGGGCTGATTTTTAGGTTAATTCTTAGGTTCTACCACCACTTAGAAATCTCCAAGCTGTTTGTGCCTTCAGAATTGCTGCCACACTGCAGCTCCGTCTGTCTCCTTTTTTGGTATTTTCACGCAAATTCTTCTGCTAGTTGGGGTTTAGTCCACTTCTGTATCCTCCCCTTCAAGGCTTAGGGGTCCAAGGTTATCTTCTGTGTCTGTGTTAATTGGTTTCCTTTTCTTTGTTGAAGAAGGTCTGTGCATTCTTTCTCCCTCGTCCGCCATCTTGCCGGAACTCCTCTCATGTTAGATTCTTATCAGTAATTGACCAAAATAATTATAGATTTGAAAATGTACCATGGGTTCTAAATTTTCACTAGAATTACTGATTTCAGTGCCTATGGCATATGACTGCTAACCAGAAGGTTGGTGGTTCAAATCCACCACCCATTTGGCATAAGAAAGACTGAGCAGTCTACTTTCATAAAGATTTACCACTTTGGAAACCCAAAGGGGGTCGCTGTGAGTCAGAATTGACTTGATGGCAGTGAGGTTTTCTGTTTTCTTTTGCGGGGGTATCATTTTAGAGAATATTTTATTTTCAGTTCAAAATTAGTATCATTGTGAATAACTTACTATTGCCTATCTAGATTGTGTAGTGCCACAGATGTTGCAAATTTTAAGGACTTGGAAGGCTAGTCAATTCAGACAGTACCAGGAAGCTTTGGCTGAAGATTCCCACTGTCTTTCTTCCATGGTGAGAAATAATTGTGTGTCCCCAGGACTAATGCGAACACACTGCTGTCGAGTTGGATCCGTTTCACAGCGACCCCTCCTTGGGTTTCTGAAGCAGTATCACTACCAAAGTAGATTGCCCAACCTTCCTTCTGAGGAGTGGCTGGTGGGTATGTACCGCCAGCCTTCTGGTTAGCAGTCAAGTGCCTTAGGCACTACACCAGTAGAGCTCCTAGGCTTCTTTAGGAGGTTTATTTTGTTCTTTTTCATGATGGAAAAGATAATGATTTCTGTCCTTCCTGTTTTCATATTTTCTCTCTCACTACAGGTAGTCCCTGACTTTGGACATATTCAAGGTGATCTGAATCACACTTACAAGTGTCCTTTTTTTTTTTTTTTTCGTGGTATGTCCCATCATTAGTAATATATGCTACTGAAAGTGTTGCAGTGAGTAATTTGCTAATGTTATCTTTTTCACATGTTCACTTGCAGATGTTTCTATATAATTCCAACATTCAAAGATAGTAGCGATCGGATTTATAAAGAAATAGTTATTTATAAATTTATTATTTTAAAAGAAATTATTATTACTGATAATAATGAAAACTTAAAAAACAAAAAAGAGGTATTCAACTGATATCAGAACTGACTTAGGACAGAGTTGTCAGAATAGAACCCTGTCCTAAGTCAGGGAGTACCTGTATTTAAATTGTCAAAAGCTGAAGGTGAAGCTAGGGGCTGAGGAGGAGCAGGGAGGAGTAATGGAAAAATGATTGTGGGAGGCCATCAGTGTATTTTAAATTAAAATACTTTTTAATGGCATGGAGTTAAGAGAAACTTCAATTCTCCTGCCCTGATTATTACAAGCCAAAGAACTCAGTACATGTTAGTGTGAGGAAGAATTTGAATGCTGACATGAAAAACAAGTGAGCACCTAAGAACAAACAAGACCCTTCCTTACTCAGGTGTTCTTGTTGGTAATTGCCATAAGGTTGGCCTCCTGATTCATGACCACCCCAGGCACAATGAAATTATATGTTGCCTTGTCCTGTGCCCATGATTGCCTGCAGACTAGACCATAGTGTTCCATAGGGATTTCATTGGCTGATGTTTTTGGAAGTAGGTCATCAGTCCTTTCTTCTTATTCCATCTTAGTCTGGAATCTCTGCTAACACTCATTCATCCTCACAGCACTATGTTAAGACTCTACTTACTGACAGTTGCATAGTGGCTTCAAATGAGGTGCGTTGGCTGGGAATCAAACCCAGCTCTACTTCATGGAAGGTGGGGATTCTACCACAGAACCACATAATTTGAAGGAGCTCTGGTGGCGTAGTGCCTAAAGGCATTTGACTGTTAACCAGAAGGTTGGAAGTTCAAACCCATCAGTCACTCCACAGCAGGAATACTGGGCAATCTACTTCCCTAAAGATTTACCACCTCAGAAACCCAAAGGGGCTTGCTTGCTATGAGTTGGAATTGACTCAATGGCAGAGTTTGTTTGTTTGTTTTTTTTTCTTTTAGTGCAAAATGAAAATGTGGGGTATTTATTAAAAATTTCAAGACGATTACAACAGAGCTTTAAACTAAGTAAGCATGGGGCTTTCTGCTAACGCACCCTGTGAAGCTGGGCCTGCTCTTACTTCCAACAGTTAGTAGGGGGTAACTTAAATATTAATCAGAAAGCTTTATTCCTTCCTACCTTTTGGTCCTAAGTTTTAATGCTAGAGAGCAGAGTGGAGAGGGGGGTATAGTTAGTTTGCTCCACCCATCCTAGGTCTTTGAATCTCATTCTTCCTTTGCCTTTTAACCCCTGGCCCTCCCACTGCCTGCAAAATGAGCTTGGTAGGGTGCCAAATAACACAAACAGAAATGTCTTACATGTGCCAAAAATATGAACTTCACTCCCCATCCCAATTTCAACACATTTGGAACAGGAAAACGTTTGTAAAACCAGTTATCACTCAGGGTAAGTGCCATTTAGAATTTGTGGAGATAATTACTAGAATTTGTATGAAACACAGAGAATATTCCTTTCTTTATTCTACCCTTTTTCCGTTCACACTCTTTTCCCTCCCAATATCTCAGGAAGTTGCTTAATTATTTAACTGTTCTAGCTGTTATGCATTAAGAATTCTATTGTTGGCACAAATCCCATCTCTTAAAACTCATCGTGGGAATGCTCTTATCTTTATTATTGGTGATATGACTGTGAAATGTTGCAGTTTTTAGCACGTTTGTGTGTACCCTGGAGGAGGGTTGTTGCAAATATGGATTGCATGTGTTGTGCATTTACCCATAAAATGATGGAATATTTTCATGATTTTTTTGTTTCTTGAGTAATGACTTTGCTGGTGGGATGGGGTAAAGGTTGGCTAGTTTTGAAATCTGTAAAATGCAGAAAACTCAGTACTGTCTTTCGAGAAACTTAGATTGGCCCCCAAAGATGAAGTTTTGTGCTGAATTTCTCATCTCATCATAAGAATAATACATCTATCTAGATATCTGGACAGCTCCATGCATGCCCCAGCTGTGTTAGGGTTGTCTTACTGATACTTTAACTTTTATGGGAATGTAGCTTCTTTATCCCCTAAGACCCATGAAAAATCAACCAACTATAAGAAATTCTGGTAAATCATATTCCACACTTTGCTAACTTCATGAAGAGAATTGGGTCATACAGAGCGACATTTTGTCCACTTATTTCCAGCCTCATCTTTCTACTCCTCCTTTCTTGTTCTTGATTCCTTTGCCTAAATTTGAGCTGCCTATGCACTGGTATTCCCCCATGCCTCACCCTAAGCACACACTTTTACACACACACATCATTTCCTTCTATGGGAACTCTGGTAGCGTAGTGCCTAAGGCACTTGACTGCTAATCAGAAGGCTGGCAGTTCAAACCCACCAGTCACTCCTCGGAAGGAAGATGGGGCAATGTACTTCCGTAGCGATACTGCCTTGGAAACCCAAGGAGGAGTCGCTATGAGTCAGGTCCGATTCGACCACACATAACAACAACAACAACAACAACATGGAAACTAGGAAGACTAAAAAAGAAATTATTTTATTTGTTGATTGATGTGCCCTTGGGTTACACTACTGCTCTAAGTATATCTCCTGTAAACGTTTTTGTACATATCTTCTGGTGAATATATGGGCTTGTATCTCTTGGACTCATATCTATGAGTAAAATTTCAGCATCACAGAGTAGGCAAGTATTTAGCTTTAGCAGATAACTGCCAAATGGTTCTCCAGAGCGATCAGATACACCAGCAAGGTATGCGAGCCCAGAAATGTATTTCAACTGGATGTTTGCCCTTTGCTTTTGGAGCTCTTTTGTGGAATGTGGGAATTGACCTGTTTGTTAAGGTGATTTCGATGTAGCAAGTTTTGGGAGAATACTAGATTGTTCTTGAATTTCTTGTTCCTGAAAGTCTGAGACTAAAGATGCCAGTGACCATCATCACCCTCCTCCAGGATTTGATTATGGAATGAAGTACCTGTTGGCTGCATGCTGCATGGTTTTCTCTTGCTTGTTATCTTTCATTGTATTCAGGCAATGACCTAAAACAAGCCAGTATCTGCCCGCCTTTCTCTTTTCTCTGTAAATTCTACTCGTGTATTTTATGGTCTCTCATACATAATTTGCCCATTATCATTCCTTCCTCACTTCATTTCCCTCTCTGCTTTTTCTACTCCCTGTCTAATATTCTGGGACGAATATTATGACTTCAGAGACTATTGCATGCTCTGGTTTTGAAGTTTTTGGCAAAGAAGTGAGTTGTTGGAACCCCTCCCCTTTGCTTATTGCTTTGATAATTGAAGCTCCATTCTGTGGTTTGAACAATGATTGCCTTGGGAGCCCCTTTCCCCAAACACAGGGTGACATGCTCCTTCCTGAACTGAGTATCCACTTTTCAATGTGTTGCTTTTACTGCTTGTCTTCCTTTTGCATTATTTTGGAGGGAGTTAGGCAGAAGGAAAGGATCCAATCTTTGCAGACTAAACCCCAATGAGTTACTATTGTCATTGGATGAAGAGCATTAACCCCTGAGGGTCTTGGAATGTGACAGGTCTTCTTTGCCAAGGGCATGGTGCCATCAGGGACAAAGATGAGCTCTTAATGGAAACAAGGACACAACTTTATTAACACCAGAGCTGCAAAGTACTAGGTAGGTGGTCCTTTCTAATTTAAATTTGCAGCGCACCAAGGCTCCATTGCTTCACTCTAGGGCTCTTTGACAATTTTCCAGGGAAGAGTAATTTTCAAAGCACTACATTAATTTTTTTTCTGATATACTCCCTCCGGTTCTATGCACTGTGCTTAATTTTGATAGCCATTTGCTGCTCTGGTAGCATAGTGGCTAAGGAACTTGACTGCTCACCAGATGGCTGGCGGTTCAAACCCATCAGCCACTCTTCAGAAGGAAGGTTGGGCAATCCTACTTCCGTAGTGATACTGCCTCGGAAACCCAAGGAGGGGTCGCTATGAGTCAGGGCTGACTCGACGGCACATAACAACAACAACAACATTTGCTGCCTTAATACTTGATTGTACTTTCTTCTTTCCATGTATCTCCACCAAGCTGTCGATCACATTAAGATGCAGAACATACTCACATTTTGAAAGTTAAAAATCATGGTACTATTATTTGTCAACTACAATATTTGTATTTTAAGTACTGAAGACTTTGGATACATGTTTAACATTTTTTGAATCTCAGTGTCTCTGTGTTAACTGTATGCAAACATGGACATTAGAGAAGGCCTTTAAAAACATTGATGAATATATATAATGAAGGCTTGAAGTATTTTTACTTATCCATAAACCCATATATCTGCCACCCAGATTAAGATGCAGATCATTTTCTCTGCCACAGAAAGCTCCCTATACCCTTTTCAGTCAATAGCATTTCTGCCCTAGTGTTCTGATTTATCACTATACCGAAAAAACAAACTCACTGCTGTTGGGTCAGATCTGACTCATAGTGACCCCTCTTTGGGTTTCTGAGGTGCTATCACTATGGAAATAGGTTGCCCAATCTTCCTTCCAAGAAGTGGCTGGTGGGTTTGAACCACCAGCCTTCTGATTAGCAGTCAAATGCTATAGGTTTAGTTTTTCCTTTTCCTGAGCTTCACCCAAATGGAATCATATATTATGCACTCTTTTTTTTCTAGTTCTTTTGCTCATTACTATGTCTGTGAGATTCACCCACCTTGTTTGGGGATAGCAGTAGTTCATTTTGTGTAATATTCTACCATACGATTATGCCACAATTCTATCCATTCTAGTAATAATGGGCATTTAGGTTGGTTCCAGTTTGAGGCTATTTGAAATCAATGGCTTCCCTCATGTAGGTAACATCAAGGATGGATCATTTTTAACACCATCCTCCTATACAACAGACTTACTTACATTTATAATTATGACATGAAACAAATAATGATAGTGGCAAAAAAAGAAATGCAGTCAGCAAAAGTTTTTATGCACTGAATCTCTAAAATCTAGTCATATGTGTTTAAAAAGTAATGAAATAAATATTAAAGGGAAAAATATGAGTTAATAGTTTTTAGTTACATTAATTTTTTTTTTTAAGAGTAAAAATTTATACCTAATGATGGCCTGGCATAGTAACAACATTAGAGTTTCTGTTTTTGACCCTTAATATCTCCAAATTTGCCAATAACTTTGTTAAAATTTATCTGTGTTACATATTGATATCCAATTGACAGTGTAGCCAGATGTGTCACTCTACCTTTGTTTATAGTTCAACAAAGAACACTTTTTAAAAATTGATTTTAATTTAAGAAATTTCTTTCATATAAAGCAACAACTCCAAGCAAATGGTTAGGAAATTCTCTTCAACTTTCTTAAAAGGCAAAGTTAGGCAGAGATTTATAAAAATCTCATTTCACAGTAAATTCCACCAGTTGTAATGTCTTTGTTTCTTTGGGAGTGATTTTAGTGGATTTCAAGTGGTGTCTCCACAGTTGAATTTTAAGCACGAATAAAAACTCCAAGGAACTCACATAGAATGACAGAAATGAAATAACTCAAGTTGTATTTCTTCACATTGCAATCTCTTTGCTATCATTGTTTAATTCAAATCTACTGTATAAATGAAGGAACATATAATGCCATAAGGAATGGAGAAACAAGCTGTGTCTAGTGCAAGCTTGAATGATTCCAAACTGTTAGGAAATTACTCAAAATGAATCTGTAGTTGAGTACATGTGGTTATGGCTACAGGTCGGGGGCAGCTTCATAACTGGAAGTTCTCTGAATTCCATGTGAAAAACAATTTTTACTAAAGGATAAGCAAGCCATGAAAATATGCTAATTTGAAATACACACACACACACACACACACACACACACACACATATATATATATATATATATATAATTTTAGATACATATAATTAAAACTGAACAGTAAGCATAACAATTCTTTATAACCTAAACCAACAAAAGGATTCTTTTGATGAAAAGTATTTATCATTGACCTTGTTTAAAATTGTTACTATATGGTGGTAGTAAAAGAGACCAAGTTTTAGTTGGTTTTATTATTATTTTTAAATTTACTTCAGTGTACCCTTTTGTTGCCTATACCTGGGACAGACCATCCTTCCTCACCCAATGCCCCCCTCCCAGGGCTTGGTTTATATTACTGCTCTGAATACATTGCCTATAAATATTCTTATAGGAGCTCTGGTAGCATAGTGCCTAAGGCTCCTGATTGCTAACCCACAAGGCTGGTGGTTCAAACCCACCAGCCACTCCTCAGAAGGAAGTCTGGGCAATCTACTTCCATAGTGATACCACCTTGGAAACCCAAGGAGGGATTGCTATGAGTTGGGCCTGACTCGACAGCAAACACCAACAACAACAACAAGTATTCTTACATATATCTTCTGATGGATATATGGACTTGTATCTCTTAGACCAATACTGTGAGTAAAATTGATCCTAGAGTGGGCATATGCTTACCTTTAGTACACACAGTGCAATCTGTGAGAGCCAGAATTCCAGAGGACTGCCTTGTTTTTCCTGATCTTGCAAGTTTTTTCACCTTTGATGGAGTGAAGTCTTCTTACCACTTTTCTATTGTTCATTTTAAAGGAAAATATTTGAGTTTTCCCTCTCTGAAAGGTATCTGCCTTACATTCTCCAGTGATTCTGGTTTAGTTTGGTTTACCTTTCTTTGTCATCGTCTCAATTCTTAGGTTCTAGCTTTCTCAAGTTTTACTGTACTGCCAAACATTTCTCTAAAGTTGTTGGATCCACCAGCAATGTAGAATTTTTTTTCACTGATATTTAATACTACCACTTTTTTGGTTGTCGTTGTTGTAGAAGCCATTTTGTACATTTTTCTGTGAATAATAACAGTTTTATTTCTTCCTTTCCAATCTTTATACCTTTTATTTCTTCTTCTTGCCTTATTCTTCTGGCTAGGACTTCAGTATAATGTTGAATAACAGTGGTGATAGTGTGACCTTGTCTTGTTCCTGAACAAGGGGAAAATGTGGAGTGTCACATCATTAAAAATGAAGGCTGTTTTGTCGATACCATTTATCAAATTAAAAAAGTTCCAAAAAGCCTTTTTATTTTTGTTTGTTTTGCAAAGGTTATTTATTCTATAGAGAAATTAAAAGTATGGCTTTTAATGCATTTTCATGCACATGTTATAGTAGAAAGAAAAGACAGTCTTCGGTTTGAATCACTATTTGTGATCTTGGATTTGAGCCTTGCTTTCTAACTAAATTAGAATATTAGGAAAATGATACTTTCCACAATTATTAAAATTATTAAAGGAAAATGAGATAATGTGTGTAAAATGCCTCATACTATGCTTGGTATACAGTTGAATTCAATAAATATCCTGTGTTCTTCAGTTTACAATTTGTTCATAACATCACTGTGAAGTGAGACATAAGTAAGTTTTCAAAGTTTTATTCTTCAGTAGACTTGGTTCACATACCACTTGGATATGGTAATATTTTTATTATGAGATGCCTCTGAAGTGAGATTATTAAGGCCTTATACTTTCGATTCCATGCTGGCAATCTAGATTTTAATTATAAGTGACTGTTGAGTCATAATCTGCCAGTGAGTGGAACTGAACTGTTCATATACATTTTATTGATTATGTCCATATTTAAGTTAATAAGCAATGTAAATTGAGTAATAACTGGCATTTTGGATCACAGAATAAGCCAAAGAATCAGGTATAGCTTAAATCAAGGCCAGTTATCTTTTATTTAACCCTAATATGTCAGACCACAGGAGAAAGTTGAAGCATTCTGCTTCACTGCAAGATCACACAACCTTGTGAACTCACTCCTGTGGCATCCAGCCAAATGATAGACAGGCATATGGGGTGAATATTTAAATCAGGTAAATATATTCCTTGAAGTGATCAATCACTGGTGAACAGAAGGAAGTGTTTGCACAGGGAGACAGCTTGAAGGGGTGTGCATGGGAGGGAAGGATGCAGAGAAGAGGTAACTACAGGGAGGAAATGGGAAGAGAGCTGTACATGGTGGGGAATCGTATTCAATGTTATGGGACAAAATGTGTATGAATTGCTGAATGGCAAATGAATTTGTTCTGTTAACTTTCATCCAAAGCACTGTAAAAATAAAAAAAAAAAAAAAAAAAGGATCACAGCCTTGGAAACCTGATGGAGCAGTTGTACTCTGCCATAAAGGGTTGCTATGAGTTAGAATCAGCATGATGGCAATGGTTTTGTTTGGAATGTATCAGACAGGGTCCATAGGTACCACAAATGGTTAATCGTTTGACTGCTAGGCTAAAAAGTTGGTGATTAGAATGCACCCAGAGGTGCCTTGGAAGGTAGGTCTGGCGATCTGCTTTGGAAAGGTCACAGCCTTGAAAATGCTATGGTGCAGTTTTACTCTGCACCTTTAGGGTCTCCATGAGTCAGAATCAACTTGATGGCAACTAATAACAACAATGTATCAGATACTGTACTCAGGCTGGAATATATTGTATTGAATGAGAGAGTAGCAAGGATAGATTCAAACCATATTTCTACTGAGTGTTATGATGGAGTAGTGATGATGACAGGAAATGTATATCTAATCCAGCTGTATATGGGGTTTTTTGGGGGAGGGGGATTTGGGAGAGAGATGATGATGGTGGTGAATAGGGAAAGCTTTCAGAGGTGACACCTGAATGTTTAATAATGTTTAGCTGTAGGGGTAAAGGCAAGGATATCCCTGCAAAGGGAGTATGGTATCAACACTAGCATAGGCTACGGAATGGTTTCATGTGGGTTACTATAAGTAGGTGTGCAGTCCTGGATCATAAAGAACAAGGTGACTGGGGAGACAGGAGTGATAGACAATGGTTGCGTCATGGGAGACCTTTCTTCTAGGTGTGTGGATGAGCTTGGGCTTTGAATATTGGGCATGTTAGGGAGTGTTCTGATTTACACTTTCAGATCATCAGGGCAGTAGTGTTGTCCCTGATAGTAAAAGCTATTCATACTGTTTACCATTGGTTCCCCCATGACCTTTTGATGGCTCTTGACCCTCTGCCCTTGTTCTTCACAGTTCTGAAATGTATTTAGTGATTAGGGACAACTTCCTTTACTCTTGAAGTCAAGGTGTAAACTGAAGCATGACTGTTAACAGTTCAGTTAAGTAGATATTTTGGGAAAAGATAAAGTTTCATTTATGGACATCTCTCCTCCCTCATCTATTTAAAAATTTTTTTTTTTTTTTCCTTTTTCATATCATCAGGAAAGTACTCTGAAAATGTAAAATGTTACATAAATTGAGTGCTGTATTTATTGTTAGCTTTGAATATGAAAATAAGTTGTCCCAGGGTGGACAGTTCTTTGTAATAAAGTTGGAACTTTAATTTCAGATGACATCTGGTGCCAATTTTATGTTCCAATGTTTTATTTATATTTAAAATTCCAGTTTCCTCCTGTTTGTGATATCTATTTTTATAATTGCATCTTTGTTTCTTGCTTTCAATAGGCATTATTTATTAAGCCTTGCTTTTCTTTTGTGGGAACTCCCAAGATTCCCTCTTGCTCTTCAAAGAATATTAGAATTCTTTCCCATTTTCAGTGTTGTAAGTATATTATATAAATAAGTGCATAACTAAATATGTTCTGCAGTTCTTAGCTAAAGATTTCTTTCCACCTCTCGTAAGTTGACATTCATGGGTAATTGTTAGTTCAGAGCTCATTTTTCAAGTAGAGAAATGTCTTCAAAGTTTCAAATAAAAATCATTTCAGAGTTATTGGGTTATGGTTTGATAGGTTATTAATGGAGCTGTGTATAGAGTCCACAAGAGAGTCACTGCTTTGGAACCATAACTAAACAAGCAGTAATGGGACACCCAATGGAAACACCAAATAGAAAAATTACAATCATACTTTCTTTCAATATCAAATTATTAAGAATGATTGCATAGAGACAGTGATTCTCAGCGTGGCTCACCAGAGAATCAATGAGAGAGATGAGAGGCTGGGCATTTCTTACTCTTGGTTCCCGTTCCCAGATATTTTACTTTCTCTGTTCTCCACACAAGTAATCCAACTCACCTAAAACTTTATTTTTGCACACACGTAAAATTATAACAATTCTTAGAGAATTGTTTTCCCTTAGAAAAAATGTTGTAAATGTTGATAAGTGAAATTGTTATTTTAGACAAGATGTTTATCCCAGTAAAATTTATTGAAGATAATAATAAACATAGTAGAGGAGGTGTGGTCATACTTTTTAGGATATTCATTTCTCTTAGCAACGTTGGGTGTCCTTGGGTGGTACGAATGGTTAAGCATTCAATTACTAGCAGGGATGTTGGAGGCTTCAACCCGCCCACAGGCACCGTGGAAGAGAGGCCTGGTGATCTACTTCTGAAAGATTACAGCCTTGGATACCATGGGAAGGAGTTCTACTTGGCACACAATGGGTTCACTATCAGTTAGAATCCTGTCAACAGCAGCCAACAAGGACGCTTTGGTGCTCGTCTGCTATCACCACCAATCTTGTGCTGCTGAGAACTTCCAGCCATTCCTGCATGTTCTTATAGTAGTAGTCTTTTTTATTTTTTTTTTTAATTGTGATTTGGGTGAAAGTTTACATAGCAAATTCATTTTCCATACAGCAGTTCATACACATTTTATCTCATGATATTGACTTCAATTCCCCACAGTGTAACAGTTCTCTTCCTACTTCCTCCCTGTAGTTACCTCTTCCCCATGCATCACCCCCCCCAACAGCTGTTTCCCTGTGCAAACACTGCCCTTCTGTTCTCCTATGATGCCAATGTTCTGCCCATATACCTGTCTATTATTTATTCCTGTGGCTGGAAACCATGGGAGTGAGTTCAATTCCAGACCTGAATGGTAGCTAGGGGCCAATAGTCTTAGGAGTCTCAACAGGCTATATCAGACCAGCAAATCTGGTCTCTTTTTATGATTTTGAGTTTTGTTGTACATTGTTCTCCCACTCTATCCAAGATCTTCTGCACCCATCTCCCTTTGAGTGGTTGACAGTGATAGCTGGATACCATCTAGTTTTTCTGGTCTCATGGCCATTACAGGCTGAAGATTGCATGGTCTACCAGGCCCTTAGACTAATTGTTTCCATGAATTTTTGGCTTTCTTCATTTTTCTTTGCTCTGAATGAGGAGAGATCCGTTGTTGTATCTAGATGGCTGCTTTCAAGCTTTTAAGACCCTAGTTGCTACTCACCAAAGTAGGATGTAGAACAATGTTTTTGTGTAGTATGTTATGCCAGTTGAGCTTGATGTCCCCTGTGACCATGGTCCCAAGCCCACCGGTCCAACTACTCACTCCCTCTGGGTACCTGGCTGTGGCTAAGAAGTCACCACAACCATGTCAGCTCTGCTACACACCAGGGCATTTTTTATACTCAAACCAAAAAACCAAACTCACTGCCATCTAGTCAATTCCAACTCATAATGACCTCCATTGGGTTTCTGATGTGATAAATCTGAATGAAAGTAGGTTGCACAGTCTTCCTTCTGAGGAATGAATGGTGGGTTTGAACTGCCAACCTTCTGGTTAGCAGTCAAATGCCTTAGGCACTACACCACCAGAGCTCCTTATTTGTTATACTAGTAGTCTTAATAATGTCTATCAGCTGCTAACTTATTCTTCGCTCCAACTCAATACCCCAGGACCTTTTTCTTGACCATTCTGTTAGGACTGGAAACTCCTGGTGGTTTTCAGTGTTTGATAAATCAGACACTTGGGATATCTTTCATTTGGAACATGTAAAATTTATCCTCTTTATATTTAAACTCCATACCTGGGGACAATTCCTTATTTATGTTCCTAAAGCTAGTAATGTCTCTTTTCTCATTAGCAATCTATCTCTATACTTACTTAAGCTTGAGATAACATATTAAAAATTGCTAGAGCAAACTGCTGCTGCTTTCTCAGATTGCTGCATTCAGGAAATATTACAAGCCCTTAGCTCTGGTAGTGTAGTGCCCAAGGCATTTGACTGCTAACCAGAAGGCTGGCAGTTCAAATCCACCAGCCACTTCTTGGAAGGAAGATTGGGCAAACTTCTACCATAGTGATACCACCTCAGAAACCCAAGGAGCGGCCTCTATGAGTTGGATCCAACTCTACGTCAGTGATTTTGGTTTGGTTTGGTTTACCCTTTCTTTGTCATCTTCTCAATTCTTAGAGTTAGTGAGGGAGCTGTAGTGTGTGTTGGTATTTTTTATAGGGTTTTGAAAATTTGTGTATTTGTAACAGAAGGAAAGTGTATACACAGTTAAGTTCAACTAAGTAAGTACATTCTCCAAAAAGGGTTAAAAAAAGGGTGGTGGTGGTGATGGCTAATACTCCTTGCAAACTCAAATGCCACCAATGTCATCTGCCCAGTTATGCTTAATCTCACTTGCTCTGTAGTGGTTCTATAGTGGTTGACTTCTGTTGGAATTTGGGAATAAAGGCATTATCTTGAACAAAATGAGGTTCTTACAGGGTAATATCTCGGAAGGAAGGTTGGGCAATCCTACTTCCATAGTGATACTGCCTTGGAAACCCAAGGAGGGGTTGCTATGAGTCGGGGCCAACTCGATGGCACATAACAACAACAACAACAACAACACAGGGTAATATGGTATCCACTTCCACTTATAAATTGTTTTGCCTGGAAAGACTTGGCATGCACCACGAGGGTAAAATAAAGTTTTTATCCTCATCATTTATTTGGTATTTGAGGCCAGACTTGGGAATTCTAATGCATAAACTGGGACAGAATATTGTTTTCACCCTTAATAATGAACTCTTTGTATTTGAAATAGCAAAATGAAAAATAAAATTTCATTTTGTACCTTTCAGTGGAAAAACTTAATTTGTTTCACTGAAGCATACATGAACTTTATTCCTTTTCCCAATAAAGTGATTTAGTTAATGTATATACCCACCATCACTGACATACTGTAGGTGGTTGAGACTGGAAAGGTTCACCATAATTAGCATTTGGAATGTCATTAAGTACACATGAAGATACATTTTTAAAATACAGTGAGATCAACTAGTTATTTAACCACTTTGGAGACCATATGCCTTGTAAGGTACATTATGGAGTATGGTTATATGTTGTTCTTCTTTGTGGTAGATTTAAAAATTTCTAGTTAGGAACAAAAAGTGTTGTATTCTTAAGTTTACAAAGATTTTTTTTTTTTTTTTAAATTCTGAATACATACATACTCAATAAATATGTATGCTATTAGTAAATATTTTGTCATAGAATTTTCTATTATAATATAATGAGTATTTATTAATCTTTGCCATGCTGTTAGAGAAATAGATTATTTCTGCCCATCTCCCCAAAATGCCTTTTTCAAACTTAATCTGAGGCTAATTTGACTTCTTTAACACTGGAACTGAGAATGAAGACAGAATCTCACAAACTATGGTCTGAATCTGACATTCTAATATCCTTAGGAAATATTTTTATTTTTAAGCCTTATAAAGTTGTCATATATTCCTGAAATACAGAACCCACTCTCAAATGTAGTGTTTGAGAAGCAAATAAATAAAACTAATGAGAGTCATCATGGTTGTATCCTTTCACCATACTTAATCTCTATGCTAAACAGACAGTCTGAGAAACTGGACTATATGAAGAAGAAAGCAGTGTCTGGATTGGAGGAAGACTCATTAACAACTTGTGATATGCAGAGGACACAATCTCATTTGCTGAAAGTGAAAAGGACTTGAAGCACTTACCGAAAAAGATCAAAGCCTACAGCCTTTAGTAGGGATTACACCTTAACAAAAAACAAAATCCTCACAAATGGACCAATAAGCAACATCATCATAAATAGAGAAAAGATTGAAGTTGTTAAGGATTTCATTTTACTAGCATCCACAATCAGTGCCCATAGAAGCAACAAGCAATCAAATGATGTACTGCATTGGGCAAAACTACTGCAAATGTTAAACAGCAAAGATGCCACTTTGAAGATAAAGATGAACCTGACCCGAGCCATCATATTTTCAACTGCCTTGTATGCATGGGATAGCTGGACAATGCACATGGAAGACCAAGGAAGAATGCATGGCTTTGAATTATGGTGTTGTAGAATAATATTGAACATACTATCGGCTGCCTGGTAGTGTAGTACCTAAGGCACTTGACTGCTAACCAGAAGTCTGGGGGTTCAAATCCCCCAGCCACTCTTCAGAAGGAAGGTTGAGCAATCTGCTTCCATAGTGATACTGCCTTGGAAACCCAAGGAGGGGTCAGTATGAGTCGGGTCCGACTGAACGGCACATAACAACAACAATAACAACACAGACTGCCAGAAATAGGAACAAATCTGTCTTTGAAGAAGTACAGCTAGAATACTCCTTAGTGAGGATGGCAAAACTTCATCTGACTTACTTTGGACATGTTATTAGGAGGGACCGTTTCCTAAAGAAGGACATCATGTTTGGTAAAGTAGAGAGCACAAAAGAGGAAGACTAACAACAAGATGGATTGACAGAGTGGCTATAACAATGGGCTCCAACATGGCAATGATTATGAGGATGGTGCAGAACCAGGCAGTGTTGCTCTGTTGCACACAGGTTCACTAGGAGTCAGAACTGACTCACTGGCACCTTACAACAACAATTTGCTTGGTTCTGTCCTAGAGGTTTTAAATATTGTTGCCTTATTTGAGGAGTCTCTGTGTGGTGCATATAATATTACATTCATCTGCTAACTGAGAGTTGGTCCTTCACATCCACCCAGAGGTACCTCAGAAGAAAGGGCTGGTGATCTCCTTCTAAAAAATCAGTAATTGAAAGCCCTCTGGAGCACAGTAATGGGATCTCCATGAGTTGCCATCAACTTGGTGGCAACTGGTATTTATTTGGTTTGCCTTCTTTGGGGATCAAAAAATTGCAGGATGCTTTGTAGAATCTACTATAGCTCAGAGTCATCCATTGTGCTAAAACTGGGATACAAGCTTTTCATTAACCCTACCCAACTCCACGGCACATAACAACAACAGCAGCCTTCAGAAGGACTTCATGGGTTGAGTAATTTTATAATTGTAACTCCTGGGAGAACTTGCTTCCCATTCTTGAGTTTTTCTGGTCTCTTGCAAAGCCAAATGAGAGAATTGAACAACTCTTTGTATAAGCTGTGGTGATATGTATTGTATATTTGTATAAATAAGCCACAGAGTTAAGAAAAAAATCTGGAGAAGCCCATTTAGTTTGCTTCTTTATAACAAAAATGACTATACACAGTTTTATTCAGGCTTTCTATTAGTTGGAAATACGAGTTTAAATCAGGGCTTCGAAGCAGTTTGAACAGGTCGGGTGACTCATAGAGCATAATAAGAACAGACCTGAATTTTTTTTTACAATTTGGGTGTTTTCTCATTAATCAGAAAGGGAAAAATTATAGCTTGAATCCTTGGAAGGGGAGACTTGGAAGAGACATAGTGAATACTTTCAGGACCCTGATATGTGAGATAGGCTTATCATCAGCAGGATTGTGGAGAGCAACACACATTCAAAGTGACATGGTCTGCTGCCATTTTTGAGTGGACCATCCCTGTTTCTGACTCTGTTCAAAATCCAATGGGCAAGAGATTTGGTTGTTCTGCAATGTGTACACTGCCTTTGTTTTCTGAAAGGGAGATTAAGTTTCTAGCAGGGCTTCAACCTGTAATTTTTCTTGTTATGTTATTGTTTCAGTTCAGCCAAATTAAAAAAAAATTGAGATCTTTTCCGATTTCACTTCCTTGTCCACAGCTGCACTGGGAAGAACCAGTTCAAAGCCCTGGTTTAAATGTAACAGTCATTGACTTCAGTGTAAATTGTGAGTCATTTCAAAGCCACATACACCTTACAGACTGTGGTGGTTAAGTTTGTGTGTCAACTTGGCTGAGCCTGATTGAATGGTTGGGCAGCTGGATGTAGTATTCCCCATGATGAGACTGGTAATCAACTCCATGGTGGAATCTACTGTGAGCCGCTGAGTAGCTGCCTTTGGGTATGTGGTTTTCTTCCTGTATATAAGAAACAGCTTTGGGAATGGTCTCTAGCTTATGGCACGCTTGAACCCTGCATGTAGCTGTGTCATTGTTCAGTAGCCTGCCATGCTCAGCCAACCTTGGGACTTACAATGGACTTGAATTAATGGCCTGCCATGTGGTTTGGTAACATCAGGACTGTGCCTTTTTTACCTATCAGCCTTGGGCTTGTCAGCCTCAGTAGTCAGCAGCTGAGTGAAGAAAAGCCTCCAGCTTCAGTGGGCTGGGAACAGAAGGCAGAGCTGAAGCTCATGGTCGAGGGGCTTTCACCCAGCCCCTAGAGCCTGGCACTTTGAACTCGGACTTAAAGCCTCCAAACTGTGAGAGAATGAACTGTTTATTAAGGCCATCCACATTTGTGGTATATTTCTGTCAGAGTGGCACAGTGGTAACCAAAACACAGAGCGATCTCAAACATACGGGATCCTTTAACAGAAGGTCTTTACCTAGATAACACATCCCCTGTGCTCGCTATCTGTCATAAGGACATACGATGGACCTTTTTAGTCATAAACCTTTTCTTTGCTCTCTCTGAGGTTGAGAAGGAAGATAAGTTCTGAATGCTTCTGAAGAGGTGTAAGTTATAATGGTAGACTGTAATAAATGTAGATCTATGGGAAATGGTTTAGCTTCAAAAAGTTGAGTAGCAGAGGCTTGTTAAAACACGCCCCAATATTGTTCTCTGAGCCCAGAACATAAAGAATCGTGCATCTTTTTTCTTTGGTTTGAAGATTTTTAAGGCTTCTCAAAATTTCTGATTTCTTGGCTTCTAGCACATGAACAACATCAGAGCTTAAATGGCAAAATAAATCCCAAAATAAGTCAACAATTGTAAAGTTTTTACTAAGTTTAAATAATAAATCTCATGCAAAGGGGATAGCTCAGGTCCCCACTTCATCAGTGGTACTGAACTAACATTCTAAATTTGAAATGGCAGGCTCTCTGTTCCCCTGTCTGGGTAATCTCTGATAAAACATTAATCATCTCAAGGTTCTATTCAAGTTCATTGATGGAAATTGTGAAATGTAATTTAGCTTGAGGAATTGAATTAATGTTTTCTAATAGCCCTGAGGTATTCAGTGATTTATAGGTTCCGATGCTGGAAGGTGTGTATGTGAGTACGTGAACACTTGCACATGCACTAGTTAATCTGAGTAGACAATTACAAACAGTGCACATTCTGTATCATAAATATGTGTATGAACTGTATGGCTGTGAATGTTAGAGTGGTTTGTTTGTGTCTGTCATCTTATTTATCTTAACTTACTTTATATCCTATACTTACTGCGAAGTAGTGCTTAATTAATTGACATGGTTGATGAACTTTTAAAGAACATGTAAGTACACCCGTGTGTGTGTGTGTGTGTGTGTATGTATATAGACACCAACTCGTGTGTATATATATTTAGTTCTAATATACGAGGGCCCAGATAATTTATTCTCATTTGATTATACCATAATCTTTATCTATCATGCAAAATTAATTTTCCCATTCATCATTTCTGTTCTGTATAGCTCTATTGTTATCTCACAACGCCTCTTCCTTACCCCATAGCATTTCTGCCTCACACTTACATTGATAATGTGTTCATGTCTTTCTCTCTGCTCACTTCTACTAGAAGGTTACAATAGAATGTAACTTCTATTTTTCTTTCATTTTGTTACTGTTGCTCAGGGTCTGAGCAGTGTCTGGCCCAGGGTGGGTACTCAGTAGTCATTTGTTAAATGAGTATGGAGAGGGAAACAATACAAAATAAAACAGAAAACAGTTTAGACCTAAGGTTCTAGGGAAGTCTTAATTTTTTGTGTGTCACCTTTGCCAACTTGTTTCATCTCTTGAACGTTAATTCCTTGTCGGCAAAATATAGGTTATACCTAAGTCTTTGAATTGTGAAAGTTAAGTGATATATAAGTGAATGGAATGTGGGTGGCATAAGCAGTTTGTGATTGGCTGCAAACCTAAAGATTGGTCTTTCAAACACATCTAGTGGCTCTGCAGAAGAAGGGACTGGTGAACTGCTTTTGTAAGGATTACAGCCAAGGAAACCCTGTAGAACAGTTCTACTCGGTAATGCACCTTGTTAGCATGGATCAGAATTGAGTTGATGGCAAACAACAAAATAGAAATGAAGTGTCTTGTTCAGAGCCTGGAGCATAGCAGGCTTTCAAAGCGTAGGTTCTTACTCTTTTTGAAGCCAGTATTCTGTACTAGGTACTATGGAGAATGTTCTGATAGAATGCTCTATAGACTATTAATGTATTCTAATGTATATTCTAACTTGTGTCCATATATTAATTGCTACCCACAGAGCGAAGTCATAGGTGATTTGAAGAAGGGAGACTCCGCTTGCTGTTGGAATAGAATTTGTTGCATTAATAAGTTTTTTTTCAAGCAAATACATAGTATTATGAATAACAGTGTGTCATGCTTCATTGGGAGTTTGGAGCAGTGCATCATGAGTCTAGAAAGATAAATTGGCCTATAATGGCTTTCCAAGTCCATAAATCTTTATGGAAGTTGATTACCCCATCTTCTCTCCAGGGAGCAGCTGGTAGGTTTGAACCATTGATTTTCTGGATGGCAGCCAAATGTCTTATCCACTATGCCACCAGAGTTCCTTATACTGTGCAGAGCCTTGAATTAAGGACAAATAATTTCCCTTAATTTGGTGGATCGTTTGGAGTTCCTGAAGGTTGAGTCTGTGGTTGAGGACACAAATTTTGGGAAAATTTGGAGTGAAGAGCTTCAGAGTGATGGAGCTTCATCTCCAGTCATCGTTCTTCTCTTTGGCACAGTGACTTTGTGGCTTTTCTGTTGGTTGGTACTGTCTTCTGTGTCTTACTTAGCCCCACTGTAGCATAGAACACAGACTGTGTATATTATCTTGTCCCTGAAACAAGCATGTGCAAGTCTCTCAGTGACCTGGCTTATCTTGAAGCACTGGTTGGTATCTTGCCCACCTACATTTTAGACACATGGATTTCTTTCTGCTTTTTGAGTCCATTAATTTCCTGGTTAGGGCCCCATAATTGTCTCCCTGCTGGGGATTCTCTTCCCCTGATTTTAGAATGATGACCTCCTCTTGACTTAGAGCTTGTGTTTAATTATGACACTCAGAAATGTCTTCCTGGTTATTCTGCATCATATCCTCCTGTTTTGAGTCTCATTTTACTCTCTGTCATTACTATTGGGTACAACCTTTTTAGTGTAATAGGAGCTCATGAAAGGAGCTCTGGTGGTATAGTGCCTAACTCATTTGACTGCTAACCAGAAGGCTGGCGTTTCAAACCTACCAGCCACTCCTTGGAAGGGAGACTGGGCAAGCTAATTCTATAAAGATTTAATGCCTCAGGAACCCAAAGGGGGTTGCTATGAGTTGGAATCAACTCGATGGCAGTGAGTTTGGTTTTTTTTTTGGGGTTGAGGAGCTCATGAGAGTAGGATCTTTTTCTGGATCACTGCTACATCTCCTGTGCATTTAATGGTGTTTGATGTATGATTGCACTCAAATGATGGTTGAATGAGTGGATAAAGAACTTTATGCCTATTTCCTTTGTCTTTTCCCTCCCACACTTATATTTAATAGGAAAACAGGAAGAGCACACTTATTACTTACAAACACTTGCTTAGTTCTAGGTAATGGGCAACCTTTGGACACACAGATAAATTGAGATTTTATTATTCGTTGGCAGAAGGTCCTGACTCAAAAAGATGGGGTACTTCGTCATCGTTGGTAAATGTGGAAGATGTGAAGTATGGAAGTGAGGATGTGGTAGAGTGCTTGGGAAGGAAGATGGTTCTAGTGATGGATCCAGGTTTGTGGGCTGGGACAGAAAATAATATGTAAGGCTTACTTTCTCCTGCTTCCTCTCTCTCCATTTCCTGGCTTTCCAATGCAGAACCATTTCTGGACCAGAAATAGTAATTGCTAGTGTCAGTTAGGTCTGGATGGCAGAGGGAGGAAAGGCAGATTTCATAAATGGCCATAGTAAAGACAGAAAGTCAGTTTTTAGGCATCTGGGTCACTTGCCAAATAAAAATTTTGTCAAATACAAATTGCATTTGTTTCCCCATGAAGCAACTCCTAGCCACAGGGCTTATGAGATTCATTTCCTACATCGAACAAATCTTTTAAAGAGGCAGGATTTCTACAGGAGAAATCTTGAGGGACACATCTGGACTTTGTGGACATTCCCATATACAGTTTTTGCTTTTAGAAACCATTTTAGGAATGATTCTCTTTGTAAACCATGGAAGGAGTCTGAAGCTTTGATTCTTGTTGGATGGGGATCTTTAGCCAAAAGCAAGAAGAATGCCATGCTCTGAAGTGTGACATCTGTTTGGGCTTAGTTTTTCCTTGCTCTTCTTCAACCCAGTGTCTAACTATACCCACCCTTCTTTTGTTCCCATGCCCCCCTACAATTTTAAGATAATAAGTATCACAGTTGTACGGTGTAAATCAATGAAAACAGAATCAATTATGATATACGTTGTTGTTAAGTGCCGTTGAGTCACTTTACACTCATAGTGATCCCAGTGACAGAGTAGAACTGCCACATGAGATTTTCTGTGCTGTGATCATTATGGGAACAGATCTCCAGGTCTTTCTCTTGCAGAGCCTCTGGATGGGTTTGTATCACCAGGCTTTCTGTTAGCAGCAGAGCACTTAACCAGATACTATCACAGTTTTCAGGTAAATGTTTGCATCTTTTCTCCCTGTCCTCCCCTTAAGGGAAAATTGAAACTAGGGAGATAATGAAGGGAGGAGTCACTCAGGAAACAGCACATCATATTTTATGGAAAGAGAGTAGATACAAAGTCAAATTTGATTTCTCACCGTTTCTAGGACTCTTGTAGTAGACATTCAAAAAAAAAAAACAAAAAAACCCTCACTGTCATGGAGTCGGATCCAACTCATAGCGACCCCTCCTTGGGTTTCTGAGGCAGTATCTCTACAGAAGTAGATTGCCCAATCCTTCCTTCTGAAGAGTGGCTGGTGGGTTTGAACCACCAGCTTTGTGGTTAGCAGTCAAATGCCATAGACATTATGCCACCAGAGCTCCCAGTAGACATTGTAGGTCCTCTTCTTTTAGCAGTAACTTGTATTTGAAGCAGTGGTTGGTGAGCACAGGTGAGCCTCTTTGGCTAACGTTACCCATGACCCACCTTCAGTGAAAGAGAAAAAACTCACAAAGACTTGAATATGTGATTTTTCTGAGATAGTTTTTCATATAAAGTATAATTACATCCATGAGTTAGTAAAACACAGAGTGAGAATGGTAATTGGCATTGGTAACTTAGCATTTGGGTGGAAATAAATGTAGGAAATAATTCTGGTTGGGTGATGTTTGGCATCTTTTTATAATTATGGGAATAAAGGTCAATATTGAACTATTGTAAGATGACTACCAACTCATTCTTTTCCTTCCTTCCTGCTTGCAATTTTTAGTAAGTTTAGCCACAGGAATTCTGAGGAATACTGTGTATTACTGATATTATTATTATGTAGAATTGCTTGGGCATTTTGATGTCAGATCAATTGGAAAATTTTAAAAAGCAACATTTTGATACCATTTCCTTCCAATAGACCTGTAATTTGAAGCTTGGCAAAGTACAACCAGTTCTCAGTTATAATGTTGTTGTTGTTGTTATGTGCCATGGAGTTGGACCTGACTCATAGCGACCCCTCCTGGGGTTTCTGAGGCAGTATCACTACAGAAGTA